>NC_089747.1:14192500-14232500 GCF_040412425.1 Macrobrachium rosenbergii
GATGTGCTGTTGTTGTATGGGATGTGGTTCTCTCTCTCTCTCTCTCTCTCTCTCTCTCTCTCTCTCTCTCTCTCTCTCTCAATAATCTGATATTATCTGTTTCTCTCTCTCTCTCTCTCTCTCTCTCTCTCTCTCTCTCTCTCTCTCTCTGGGAACTCTCTCCAGCCAATCCAAAATATAAATAGTCTCTCTCTCTCTCTCTCTCTCTCTCTCTCTCTCTCTCTCTCTCCTCTCTCTCTCTCTCTCTCTCTCAGCTTTCACATGAGCGTATTCTGTTTTGGAACTAGCTCTCTCTTTCTCTCTCTCCTCTCTCTCTCTCTCTCTCTCTCTCTCTCTCTCTCTCTCTCCTCTCTCTCTCTCTCTCTCTCAATAATCTGATAAATAGTAGCTTTCATTCATGAACGTATTCTCTTGTAATCTAGCAAAATCTGATAAAAGTCTTTCTCTCTCTCTCTCTCTCTCTCTCTCTCTCTCTCTCTCTCTCTCTCTCTCTCTCTCTCTCTCTCTCTCTCTCTCCAATAATCTGATAAATAGTAGCTTTCACATGAGCGTATTTTCTTGTGGAACTAGCAAAATCTCTCTCTCTCTCTCTCTCTCTCTCTCTCTCTCTCTCTCTCTCTCTCTCTCTCTCTCTCTCTCTCTCTGATAAGTAGTAGTTTTTCTCTCACTCTGAGTAATCGTGGAACTAACATAATATCTCTCTCTCTCTCTCTCTCTCTCTCTCTCTCTCTCTCTCACGTGCTAAGGGAAACAGTAATATCTTTGAGTAAATGGACCGTGAATCACGTTACTAAAAAAAAACTATCTGATGAAAATTCGGAGAAAAACAGAAGAATCTTCATACCGTGTCTCATATTGGTAAATGCGACTGTTCAGAGGCAGAACTACAGTAGTAGTGGAAGTATCAGTTGTGGTGCAGTTCACTAAACGTAACAGTTTTGTTTCTTGAGGCGATTAAAGGCGAACCGTTCATTAATGGCATTCGACACAGCGACCTACGGTGATAAAGTAACTCCCTTGCTCATCCTCGCCTCCGTGGTAGCGTTCAGTACCGAGTCGTAAATCAACATAATCTTGATATATCTTAGATATATATATATATATATATATATATATATATATATATATATATATATATATATACGTATATATTTATATATGATATATATATATATATATATATATATATATATGTATATATATATATATATATATATATATATGTATATATATGTATGTATATATATATATATATATATATATATATATATATATATATATATATATATATATAGTATGCACTTATGTATATATTTACGTCCTTATCTAACAACCTGAATTAATAAACAGGAAAGATTTTAGGTAATTGTTTGTATAAGGTAGCAATAGAATGGCTTCTTGAAAGAAAGTTGATTATAGGAATCAGGGAAAAATGGAGACTGGAGAGAAATCCTAAGCTTAAAAGTAAAGAAATACACCAGGCTGAGCAACTCTTAATATTTCGCTCATCTCCAAACTGAATATTGCTAAATATTAAAAAAAAAGTTATCTGCAGCCAATGTGTGGACTGAATGAACGAAAACATTACGCTGTACTAATATTATTTGGCAAAGCTTTAGTTTTCTGGACAAAAAATAGCAGAATCATTAATCCGCAAGGAAAGCTGTAACGTATATCAAAGATAAAGCAGCCGTTATAACAGAAACTCCAAGCCGCATACCGATGAGCTTATTCAACATGGAAACGCATTGATATACGCAACGCAAATGCCATATTCGGTGCATTATGTGTGTCGAGAATCTGAGCCATCCGCTGTTGACGCGAGTAGCTATTGGCATTCCGCGTTACATAATTCCCCATGACTTGGAGCGAATTGCCCACCCCCTTCACTTCTCTCTCTCTCTCTCTCTCTCTGTCGGACTGACCTTGTATTCCTCAGACGGAGGCTGGATTATTCAACCTCCCCCTATTGTTGTATTCCCCTTGCAGGGACTGTTATTCGCCAGCCTCTCCAACTATTGCCTCCTCAAGCCTCTTAGAGTTTAATTCCCGTTACAGAGACTGTTCTCAACCCCCACCTCCCCCGTTGCTGTATTCAAACCCCATCGCAGACACTATGTATTTTCAACCCCTCCCCTCGCAGACACTAAAGACCAACCTTCAGAAAGTTTTATCCATGTACGGAGACAGAATTCCCCTCCTACCATTTGTTGTATTCCCTACACATGAATCGCTTTCTCTTATCTCTGTTGTATTCCCTTCGGAGAGACTGTATCCAGCTCCCAACTTGTATTCCTCTCACAGAGATTGTATTACCAATCCCATTACAGAGAATATTGTCTCTCTCTCCACCATGAACGGTGAGGATACGCACTCCTTTCCTCACCCCTCCTCACTCCTCACCCCCCCGAGATTACACAGGGTTCTCATACCTGACGACTAGGATAAGCGTCTAGGACTCTGTAGCGAGGGGAAATAACTCTAACGTCCTCTGACAAGTCGCTTCGTATCCCTCGTCCGGATTTCAGCAGTGATTTGGATTACTCGCTGGGATTTAGGCGGTTATGTCTTTGTCTATCCGGAAGTAAACAAGCTTGCAGTCGCGGTGTACGTTTTGTTGATGATGATTTGAGTACTGATACCGTTGCACTTGACCGATGCTCTCATCGTGGTAATTACTGTCGGATCTTGCTAAGAATTAATATTTTAATGAGGAAACGTAGACAGAAACAGTAAGATTAATTTTCAATGGGAGGAAAGGTCAAGAACGCAAATCTGTAATTACAGACGTGTTTAAAACATTTCATGATTTATGACAAGGTTACTAGTATATGCAATGTCATCTTGAATTGCTTTTGAGTGTTTAATCATAACTAAACTCGACCTAACACTCTTTGCGTTCCCTTGAAATGTTTGATAGAGAGTGGTTATAATTCCTACTGAGCTTCCTTCTTGACCATGAAGTTTAATGTTTTCTTCGGTATGTACCTTTCTTCTCCCACATTGGGAAATGCCACGTTATCAACAGTGATGAAAATACATTTTTTCCCCAAAACTAGACTTTTTAATTTTCTGAAAAAGAAAACTATAGTGCCGGCTTTGTCTGTCCGTCCGCACTTTTTCTGTCCGCCCTCAGATCTTAGACATACCCAATTGCACCCCTCTAACCTCAGTAGTTTTTATTTTATTTAAGGTTAAAATTAACCGTAATGGTGCGTCTGGCAACGAAATAGAACAGGCCACCACCGGGCCGTGGTTAAAGTTTCATGGGCCGCTGCTTATACACCATTATACCGAGACCACCGAAAGATAGATCTGTTTTCGATGGCCTTGATTATACGCTGTAGCAGCTGTACAGAAAACCCGATTGCGCCGAACAAAATCCGGCGCATATTTTACTTGTTACGTTTTCCACATAATTCTTGAACGTTTCGATTATGATAAAAACTTTTTCACGGCGAGAGTAATAACGTTTTCTACCAAGACATCATAACTTCTGCGTTTACACAGAATTAGGTCCTGCAAAGAATACAGGCGATGACCAAACGTGTCTGAGCTATTCATGCATACTCTGATGCTTATGCAAGCATACCTCTCACGCAACTGTAATTCCTTGTTACGTATACCGCTGGGAGAAATGCAAAAGAATACTATTGCGATAGTTATGGTAAGCTATATTTCTTCCCGATTGCATACAACAAGCGCATCAAGTGCTTGAGTAATGGGACAAGAGATGCGCGCACTGGCAGTTAAACAGATGGCAGCAGTCTGTGCAATACGCGTGCGATGAGAATGAGGTTCTGTGCTTGATGGGGTGATTCTGCCATCTTTAATATTTTGAAATAAAGGGAACTTATTTTTAATTCAAAGGATCAATACGGTATAGCGGAGGTTATGGTAATGTGAGCATGTTAGTTGTGATGACCATTAAGATTAAAGTTAAAGTATTAGAAGTGATGCTACTACTATCACTAAATACTACTGCTGATATTATTACTACTAGGACCACTTCGTAATTATGGTAATGTTCTCAACAATAAAAAGAGTAATAGCCATAATGAAGGAAAAATGCTAATGCTAATGGACATTACATTCAGTATATCGTATTTTATGCAACAAACTGCAATTCTGCAAGTGAACCACTCTGGGTTTTTTTATTTTTTGTTTTTACTTTTATCTTGGTTTTTATTTCATCTTTTATTTTTTGCTCAAGAGATCGAGAGCTCTGCAATTCTGCCGGATGAAATGCTAGACTAATAAAGTTTATTTTACTGTTTATACGTTTCTCGTTCTCTCTTCAAATTGGATTTTTGGAACCCATTCACAATATGTTTGCGGCCGTTAGTAACTGACAGGAATTGCAGGCCATTACCTCCGTCATTTTTTAGCCGGAATCATTTTCAGTTACATTCGGTTATGGTATAATAGGTTTTAGTTCAGTGTAATGGGCGACATTTCGTAAAGCTTTCCTTCCTTCTTGTTCACTCATTGACTTTCTGTTCCCTTTTCGTGAATGATGCTGTGGGAAAATACTCCTTTATTATCGTTTGTATGGTCTCTTGACTTATTTGAGTGCAATACTCTCTTCCAGTGTTGGTAACGTTTTAAAGGGCTGTAACGTGTGTGTGCCAGTGTTGTTTTTTTTATTATGCTGTTGGTTGTCTTTATTTTTTATTTATTTATTTTAATTCATTTATTTATTTTATTTATTTATTTATTTATTTATTTATTTATTTATTTTTTGTTATCTCTGCTTCCTTCGTTAGTCTCTTATGACGGACTTTTTTCCTAACTTAGAATCGATTTTGAGAAAAATGTACTCTGATTTTCATCTCTCTCTTATCCATACCATAATCATGTACATCATGTTAAGCATGCTTCATCAGATGACCATTTTATTCAGCATCACACTTCATCAAGTGGGAAAAATATCAGTGAACGCAGCGACCAACCTTGCCCAACTCCCCAGCGACCCACGCGTTCTTTTGATGTTGCGACGCCACCCTACTACTTTTCTTTCAGTTCATTATCTTCAGGTTGAGGGACGGTGTTCTTTGATAAAATCGCTCACATATCAGCTTTTTCGTTTTTTTTTTAATCATTCGTGCCCTGTTAGCTTGTCTTAAGTTTTTCATGCTTATATTTCCGTTTGTTTTTGCGTCTATATTTTTTTTTCTTTTTTGGTATTTTGATCTGCTCTTCATATCTTTGCGTTTCTTGGTCTCTTTAAAACTCGCCGGCGTTTTATTCTGTGGAATCTTGTTTTGTGATTTCCTGGCTACATTCTAGACTTCTTCCTTATGAATATCTGTTTATTTCGAATAATAATTATAAAAATCTCTTGTATTTTGATGGCGCTATATTATATTCCAAAAATACAACTCTTTAAACTTACTTTCGCGCTCCGAATAAGAGGATAGTTACTCAAAGTGTAGTAAGCAGGCCGCTGATATAAGAATTATTGAGTGACGCTAGTTTCAGTAACCGTAAATCAATCAGTCAATCGGTGACTACGCTAAAATTTCATTCAGATATTTTAAAGCGTTATCTATAGTCTCTTCTGCGCTTCTCCAACTATGTGAAGAGTGATCTCTGGAGACAGAGAATCAAAGGAGAGATCTGTGTGGTTTTGATGGAGATAGCCGGACGACAGTCGTGATAGAAGGCATAAGTTGTGCGCACACCATGTGGAGTAATGCTCTGAGCAGTCATTGTTGAAGATCATTTCTTTGGCTGGTTAATTTACTAAAACTGAAAATAACTTGCTGCGTCTCCGTATTTTGTATTTGTTTACAGTTTCAGGTCCTACATTCTCATATTTCTTTCTCTGCGTGTGTGTGTGTGTCTCTCTTTAATATATATATATATATATATATATATATATATATATATATATATATATATATATATATATATATATATATATATATATTATAGTGTGTGTATTATATGTATATATTAAAATTTATCAATCAACCAGAATATGTACAACATACGCAAACTGTATCACTGCAATAGAGCCGCTATTTTTTTGTTGTTTTTCAAGTCAGGATACTCTGACTTGAGGTTTCAGCCTCATGTGTGAGTTCCTTTCCCCTCGTTTCGTAGCAGCGTCCGAAGAGGGGAAGGCCTGACAATGGAACGTCCATCAGAAGGCCGCCGCCGCCTCCGCGGACGTCAAGCAAGGGGAATTTGGGAGGGGGATGATGATGGTTAGGGGGGGGAATGGTAGTCTGGAAAGGAGGAGGAGGAGGAGCTGGAGAAGAGGAGTAGGAGGAGGAGATGGAGGAGGGTTTATTTGAGGGTGAACAGGTTTATGGAGGCAGTAAGCGTCTTTCCCTGCATGACGACCAAGCTGTTCTATTGTCCGCAGACAGTCGCACGCACGCATAGGGACACACACGCACATACACAAACACACACGCACACAAACACACACACACACATCCACATCGAGTTGGGTCGATGACGCTGGGCTAAATGTACCACCGATTAACTCCTCTGAGGAGTGGGTGGGAAAGGGGGAAAGTGTTTTGGGGGACGGGGGGAAGACTTGAGGAAGATGTCGGTGGTGGAAGGCTTCTACTGCCCCTTCCCTAATTCCTCTCCCCCTTCCCCTCTCCCTTCCACGTCCTCATCCTTCCCCAAGCAGGAGGGAGGAGTGAGAAAGACACACAAGGAATACAAAGCTACGCATATCAGCTGTTCAGTGATTAAAACGATTTTCTGATTAGTTTCTTTCATGATGAGGTGAGAAGCTTGTGGCAGGATCTGCTTGTGGGGGGGGGCGAAGATAGGGGCTCAATCAGCATGATTGTCTTTTGTTTCAATAATTGTAAAGCTTTGCGATGTGTGTATCTATGTTATGGATTTCATGACTTCAGTTGTGTGTGGTTAGGTCATGGAAGATACAAGACTCCATCATTAAGTGATTGTAGTCCGAGATTTGAATGGCAACACGTGAATAATTCTGAATAAAACGCGCTCACGCACTGTATAACTGTTTCGAGAAAGTAACGCGATATTTATACAGTTGATTGATTGATTGATTACCTTAAAAGTAACACGTTCCCAGGTATTCATCCTGGGTCCTTGTTACCTTAGGTTCCCAGGTATTCGTCCTGGGTCCACGTTATTCCTCGAAACTGCGAATGGACTAAGTAATAAAAGCTACTGATAGACTGAAAGACAATTCTTGGAATATCGGTCTTCACTGCATTACATTCGTCACATGACAGCGTCTTGGCCTTAAATACCATGCATATTTTGGGGGCCATAGCCCAGTGGTAAAGCACACGTCCCGCATTTACAGCATTCTAGACTTGATCCTGACCTGCCCCAACTAATCGAATCGGCTGGGAAATACACACACACGCACACACACACACACGTACACACACACATACTCACACACATACTCACACACACACACAGCATGAGTTACGGCACAGGCCCAGGTCCCAGTCAGTGGGGCCTGGTCACTATACAAATCACCACGCGTAAAATCAGAGCAGGAGCTGGGTACCCCTACAGAACAGGCCCAGGTCTAGGTCCCAGTCAGTGGGGCCTGGTCGCTGTATACAAGTCACCACGCGACATGTCTCCGACGTCACTGGGACGTGGCCACGACTGGGATGACCTGGGACTGACTGACTTTGACTGCGGCTGTGCACGCATCCATAAATCTCTTACTATTATCTTTTGCCGTCGAGAAGAATTTCTGTTATTCAGTGTCGGCACCCTAATCGCACCGGATTTCAGACAATTTAAGTAAAAAAAAAAATTGATCTGGAAGGTATAATGCCTCAGGCACACGTAGACTATATACATACATACATATATATATATGTATGTATATATGTATATATATATATATATATATATATATATATATATATATATATATACTGTATATGTGTGTGTGGACTCTTTTGTTCATTTTAATTGCTTCTGAATTTTCCCTATTCTACCCAGTAACGTATTTCTCTGCATTGCTTCAATTTTTATTTTATGTAAAGCCATGATATTGAAATATTTTTAGTTTTTCTTCACTCTTCACCCACGCTTGTTTGTTCCGTTCATTATATGCTGTACTCCCTTGCCTTCCTTTGTGTTTACATAATTCTTTTATTGTTCTTCGTGCCTAGGGAGAGCCTATGTATCCTAATATGTTATAAAGATATGGTGTCGTCGTACTCAATTTTCATTTACTTTCCCAGGCCACAGAAATCCGCACACTCAGGGGTCTGAATTCCTAGTGAATCATTGGCCTCCTCTTGTTAAATAATCTCCCACCATACGAGCCGTCAGTACCGTTATAGGCGCCAATCAATCTGTACTTTACCTGTGACGGGTGAACGGCATTGTAGTCCGTCATTCCACCTTTAATCTCTTTTAGCCAGCATGATTGATGCAATGATCGCATTTTGGAAATGAAGCAGCCTTCTGTGCATGATTCGTATTATTGAGAAAACCTTACATCACGAATTTCAGAAGACAAAATCAAATAGATGGACAGGTGAACGGAGAGACCCACAGAGAAAGAACTTCGAGTCTTTAAATGCATCCCCACCTGTCTGTTTGTGGTTTTGAATGCGTGCTGGGGCCGTAAAGGTTGCAGTTGTTTATACCTGCAGTCCAAATGTTTACGCCTGCTTTTTAAGCCAACAGCCTCTTTATAGAACGTAACCAGATGGAAAGTACGGCGGGAAATGAGTTTTTCGGGGGAAATGAGAGGAAGTGTTCTGTGTTGGAGTTGATGGTCTTGTACGGTTGTGGGGCTCACGCTGTTTGAGGTTGTGTAGATTAGAATAATAATGATGGTAGTGGTGTACTCTAGAATTTAGGGCCAACTTGTAAGTGGTATGTACGTAAGATTTAGGAGCATACATATGGAACTATGGGTTGGTTTTAGTGTTGGGGCTTACTTAGAGCTAGGATTACTCTCTGGTTATGGTTAAAACGATGAGGTTAAGGGGCTTATTCAGGTGTTGAAGTTAGGGCAGAAACTGGTATTATGGATTTACTCTTAAACAATTTCTAGTATAGACTTTATGTGTCTCTGAACAGCTAAACATTGAAACTTTTTTATTATTAATGTTAAAAAGCATATTGATACAAGAATATTTAGTCGCTCGAAATATAAAATTGGAGAAAGCGGACATTTATTTGCAATCGATTTTGGAACAATTACTTTCAGATAAAATTGGCATTTTTGTCAGTGGTTATTTTAAATTATTCATTATCTTGTTGGGCGATAGGCTACTCTTTCTAATTTTTTTTCCAACTTCAGTATCCGATTTATAGCTTTCTTAGTTTTATTTTTTACGTACTTTGGCGTCGCAACGACAATGGCTGTAGTTAAGCCCCCCCACCCCCTTGTCTTTAGAACCTAAAGATTTTTCCCAGCCAGATCCTATTATGATCAATGAAATTGAAATGTGACTCTAATTCTTTCGAGGTATGGAAAGTCACGTTAACGACGAGTTTCCAGAACAGAATCAAAGGCGACAAAATCATTTTAAAATTGGATTAGGAAGATGTGGATTAAATTCTGGGAAAAATAGTGCTAGGGTGTGTCCATGGGTGAGAGAGAGAGAGAGAGAGAGAGAGAGAGAGAAAGAGAGAGAGAGAGAGAGAGAAACTTTTATAACTTAGGACTTAGAGTGATTGAGAATATTTAATTAAACATAATTGTAGCATATGTGAGTGAATAGAGAAATAGGATATGACTAGAGAGAGAGAGAGAACTTTTATAACTTAGGACTTGGAGTGATTTAGAGAATATTTTATTAAACATAATTGTAGCATATGTGCGTGAATAGAGAAATAGGTTATGACGAGAGAGAGAAAGAGAGAGAGTGAGACTTTCATGCCTACTGAGAGTTTTAGAGAACATCTGATCATATAGATAATTGTAGCATATGTGAGTTAATACAGAAATATAATTTGACGAGAGAGAGAGAGAGAGAGAGCAATCAGTCATTCTTAATTAGAGAAAACGAAAATGTATGATGTGAACTGTCACGACAAATTATTATCCGAGCGAAAGAAAATATCAGCAAAACTGAACAAATGGAAATAAGGTGTGGAAACACAGCATAAAGAAGAGGAAATTAGATTTGGGTGACCAAAAATGGAGCAGGAGAGAGAGAGGAAGAGGGAAGGACAAGAAATGAATGGTGACAGGAATAATGAAATAAAATGGATGAAAGGAATGCGTCACAAAGAAAAAGGGCAGCTGAGTAAAAAAGAAGGAAATGCGATAATGACCGATAAAACAAAGGAAATAGAAGGAAAGTGTTGACCGGAATACTTGAAAAAGGTTGAAGGAAACCGATAATAAAGGGGAAGCGAGCAAAGGAGGAGGTAATACAAAGGGAGGGGGAAATAAAAGACGAATCCGCCGAGAAAGAGGAAGGAAGAAGAATAGACGGTGTGAAATTTAGCGTTTTACCTCAGAAAGAATGAGCGAGCAGTGGTAATATTCCCATCGACGTTTTATTGGTGCGTAGCTGTTATCTATCTATCTGTCTTCTCTGAACCTGGCAGTAGGTTAGTAGATATATATGTGTATATATATATATATTTATATATATATAATGAATGTCTTTTACTGTAATACAACGGTATAATATGACAATAAAAAAGGCCCATAAAACACTGTATGAACGTTTCAGCCATATATTTCGAGCACTTCCTTCTGTGCCCCTGTTCACTGGTAAAATATGGATAGATGATAGATATAAGGGTATATATACATATGTTTTGTGTGTGTATGTATGTATGTATATATATATATATATATATATATATATATATATATATATATATATATATATATTATTTTTTATTTTCTGTATATATATATATATATATATATATATATATATATATATATATATATATATATATATATATATATAAATGATCGATTTATGTTCAGAAAAAGGTCTTAAGAGATGAAAGGAACAAACCGCTCAAAATTTATTTTTCTACCCTGTTTGAATGGGAGGGAAGAAAATACATTTGTACGGAACCAGCAGGTATCTACCTCCTATGGGGATCTAATCAGAAGTTAGCAGAAGCGTAGGGAAGGGGAAAGAAGGGCCAACATCCCTCCCCCCTTCTCTCTCTCTCTCTCTCTCTCTCTCTCTCTCTCTCTCTCTCTCTCTCTCTCCCTTCTCGCCTTTCTTTATGGCAGTGTGAGACGCTAACAATCGCTCACCTGACTTACCATTAAGGTGGACTGTTACGATCATTATATCGTTAATAGATGGCTCTGGCCACGTTACCTGATTGATCATTAATGGATTGTTTCTGGGTTCCTTTCCAGATGATAAGACTAAGACTCACTCTCTCTCTCTCTCTCTCTCTCTCTCTCTCTCTCTCTCTCTCTCTCTCTCTCTCTCTCTCTCAATGATTATGAATTGATTGAAATGAAGGGGATTTTGTTTTTCCTCTGTTTGATCATATGAAAAACGTATTACCCAGTAATATACCTCGTATTATGTACTAAAGATGGGTTTTCATGTTGGTCTCTAAATCAGCATCAAAGTGGATAGGTAAATATTTTAAGTCTTGCCAAGTGGGATATGTATATGAATGTTATGTACTGAGCCACAAAATGTACTGGTAATAAGTAAGCATTTTACTCGTTCGGTACATAGTAGTTGCAGCCTACATTAGACAATTGTTAATATTTTCCATGTATTCAAAAATGTAACATAGCATATAGGCTGTCATGTGTTTTTGAAGTGGTTAGGTCCAGCTTTTGTCTGCGAGACATTAAAAGGTGAATAACGTATTTAAAAACGGTGACAGTTGAGAGATAAATCGGAAATCCAAATATCAGCTCAAGAAGCCCGAGGTTGTACCCTTAAGTTAGGAATATCTTGTGGAAGACATTCTGTTTGTTTTGATTGCAGTTACCTTTTACAGATAGAGAAAGTTCTGTTAGGAAGTCTATAAAAGGGAAGAACAAAGATGGGTAATGTTGTGAAACTTCTGGCGTTTGGTCAGAAAGCTGCAGTTTGATTGGCTCTTTGTCAAGAGTACGAAATCATCCGCCAATCCCCATTAAGCTACGAAAGCATCCGCCAATCCCCATGAAGCTAGCTTCAGCTCGCAGATTTTGTTGAGGGTCTGCAGCTCTCAACTAAATCATTATTGATCACGGTTCAGTAAGTTCAGATCGTGGTTAAGTGTGATACAGTGTCTGCAGATCTCTGGTGGACAAGCTGTAGTTGGGAGTTCTTGATTGATCATAGTACAGCACATTTAGAACCTTGACAAAGCCTGATATAGTGTCTGCAGATCTCTGCTAATGTTCTGTGCATGGCTTGACAGTTTCTGCAGATGCCAACGGTAGAATATTTAGTACGCAGGTCTCTACTGAATATGATGCAGTACCTAAAAATAAGATTTATACAAAATGCAGGTACTGGAGATCCCCCCCCCCCACTGCAAGAGAAGGATTGTTTACAGGCCTTAATCAAAATGCACTGTCTCCAGATGTTGATTAAACAAAGTAAAGGCTTTTAAGTTCTTGACTTCTCTTGAGGCAATTAATAAATTTTGAGAAAACAAATAGCAAGTTCTCCTTATCTTAGCTAATTATGCATGGTCCAATAAACCAAGTATACAAGGGTGCAGTGTTTGCAAATAGCGTTTGCCAAGAGGCTTTATTGGGAAGGATCTCCTAGGAAACGAAGAATGATGTATTTTGACATCCTTTGACATTCTGAAGAAAATTTACCTCTCTCTCTCTCTCTCTCTCTCTCTCTCTCTCTCTCTCTCTCTTCTCTCTCTCTCTCTCTCTCTCTCTCTTTGATTTTTCATCCTTAACTAAAAGTTAATTTTTGTGAACCTAAAAACTACATGAGACTCTCTCTCTCTCTCTCTCTCTCTCTCTCTCTCTCTCTCTCTCTCTCTCTCTCTCTCTCTCAAAATGGAGTCCATTTTTGTGTAACCTGACTCGGTAATGTAAAATATATCGATACCTTTTTTATTCATTCTTTTTTTTGCAATTAGTTTCCAATTAAGGGAACGTATTTCATGAAAGCCGTATTATGATTGATGTTTGTTTCATAACAATTATTGTTTGGCAGTTTCACACTGAAGCTTAAATGTGTTAATAATTACGGGAAATATTATGTGCCCTAAAACATTCAGGGAGGGTATTTTTTTCTCGTTTATTTCATGTTTTAATACCTCGGCCGACGAAGTTCAATGGAGGCTGTGATTTCACCCGTGCCTATACGTGTTCGTAGGAGTATAACTCAAGGAAGGCTGAACGAATCTCGATGAACGTGGGTGAGAACGTTCGTTGCGTAAACCCCCGAGATAGCTATGTTTTGATGGATATTGGCTTTGAATAAATTTGTCACTATGGAATCCACATTGGCCATTATTCACTCAGACATTTACAGCCTATTACGAAAGAAAACGGCAGATTATTGATGGTATAACAACAGTTATTTTGGAAGGGCGACGGTGAGCCAGTGTCATTTAGCAATTGATTCTAACGTTGCTTAGCTTAGCGGAGATGGGGTCTCTTGCGAGCGCTCGTTTATTTATGCATTTTCTTAGTCTTTAACTTCTCTGCTGATGAGATTTTACTGTTGTTCAACTGTACAATATTTTTGGTTTTGGATAAGCATAATAAGAAGTTATTTTTTTGGGTAATAGATGGCTTTTCGTAGTGAACCTCTGAATATTTATTCTGGTCTCAGACTTGGAACTGAACTGAACTGAACTGAATATAGGATTTAGGCCAAAGGCCAAGCAATGGGACCTATGAGGTCATTCAGTGCTGAAACGGAAATTGACAGTAAAAGGTTTGAAAGGTGTAACAGAAGGAAAACCTCGCAGTTGCACTATGAATCGATTGTTAGGAGAGGGTGGAAAGTAAGATGGAAGAAGAAAGAATATGAAAGGAGGTAAAGTAAATGGAGAGAAAGGAGTTACTGCTAGGGGCCGAAGGCGAGCTGCAAAGACCCTTAAGTAATGCCTGCAGTGCACCGCATGAGGTGCACTGACGGCACTAACCCCCTACGAGCTCAGACTTGGATGAACAAAATAGACTTTATTTAATTTGCAGCAGAGTTAACCGGTTATGCAAGTCTAATTGGATCCTTATGTCACTGGCATTTGACCGGTATATTTGAAAAGAACGTGACATGTTAATCTCTGTACGCGATCTAAGTATGGCCGTGTAAAATTTATGAAATTAGATGTTTTCCTAAATCAGTAACGCGGTCGTTATGCCGTTGATGACCTCAAAGAAACGTCCCAGGCTTTGTCACAAGAGCCCGTTGGACTAAGTGGACAGGGCTTGAGGCTAGCAACCTCATCTTGAATAAATATGTTGGAAACAATTAACGGTAGCACCTTCTGGTCTCTCTCTCTCTCTCTCTCTCTCTCTCTCTCTCTCTCTCTCTCTCTCTCTCTCTCTCTCCATGGCGAAAGGGCGTGTTAAAAAAAAAGAGAGAAAAATAGCATACATTTCCATTTACGTACAAAATGCGCAGTTATTGATTTCCTCGAAAAAAAAAAGAATGTTTTAACATATACAACATTAACTTTGTGCAGTATATGTTTTCCATTCCCAAAAATATACCTTTTAAAATTCGAAAAATCCCAGAGGTATTTACAATATATATTATGGCCTTCCTTTTTGCTTGGGGGAAAAAAAAGTGTATTTCACATTTTTATTTGGTAAAAAGGCCAGTACCTTTGATATTTCATGGAAAATATCGTTGCATTTATTTTAACTGTTTCTGTGAAGTTCAAGTTGCCACTTAAGCGGCTCCCAGTCCCGGCACTTATTTTTCCGAATGTGTGTCCGGGTTATGATTCATTATGGTTTTGGACCTTAAAATGTATTTTGATTGTTGATGTGTGTTACTTTAATTTCATATATTAACAACCTCTCTCTCTCTCTCTCTCTCTCTCTCTCTCTCTCTCTCTCTCTCTCTCTCTCTCTCTCTTTTGATTGTTTATGTATGCTATGTATGAAAGAACCCCTCCATATTTTGATTGTTTATGTATGCTATATTATTTTATGTCTGAAAGAACCCCCTCTCTCTCTCTCTCTCTCTCTCTCTCTCTCTCTCTCTCTCTCTTTGATTGTTTATGTATGCTGTATTATTTTATGTATGAAAGAACCCCCTCTCTCTCTCTCTCTCTCTCTCTCTCTCTCTCTCTCTCTCTCTCTCTCTCTCTCAGAAACTGACTTTATAATTATATAACTCATTATACTTATCACTCATTACTTTCCTTTTCCACTGTATTTTTCTCTCGAAAACGTATATTACCTCTCCTATGATTATTCGTCCCTAAAGCTGCAGCATTGTCAAGTAAAATTTTTTTTTCTTTTTTTGTAGAAAAGTTGTCGCTCTCAACTGCATTAAACCCAATTTAACAGCATTAACTCCCGCGTTACGTTGCAATTGCGCCCCTATTGCGACAATATGTCAGGAAAAAGTAGCGCCGGAATTGCAAGCATTTTTTATGCTGTAAATAAAATTATAGCGGTTTCATGTCTAGCCGATATTATACTACGCTGAGAGGGAAAGGCTGTAATTTTTTTTGCGTTTACGTTAGAGAGAGAGAGAGAGAGAGAGAGAAGAGACAAAGACAGAGAGACAAACACACGCCATGAAGGACACAGACAAACACACCATACTCAGAGATCCAGAGAGCTCAGAGAGAGAGAGAGAGAGAGAGAAGAGAGAGAGAGAGAGAGAGAGAGAGAGGTGGATAGCTATGGCGTTCACGAGAAAGCTCGCAAACACCGCAACTCTGAGGGAGATAGAAAAGGAGAATATTAGCATCGTATTTTATTTTATGTTCACTTTGAAACAGTTGGAAATATCTCTTTTAGTTCCTTATGGATTATGCGATGCTGAACACATGAACATATGGACTAGACATCAAATTCATTTCTGTGGTGTCAAAGGCAAATTCGCCATAAAAGAGAGTCAAGGGGTATTTGTTTGTGACGATTTAGAAGAAATGCATAAGAGTAAAAAATTCAGTACTCTTTAACTGAGATAGATAATTAGGTTTTAAGCAAAACCAATGGTTAAAAACAGCGAAGACTAGTGTTGTTGGTTGATGAACGTGTATGCATAGCAAATTAGAGTAGTTTTTCCATGGAAGAAATATACCCCCTTCCCACATTAGCTTTGTGAAATGTGGTAATCGGAGGATTACACAGTTCAAAGATTGATTCTTTCCTTCTACTTCCAAGCTATGGAGTTATCTTCCTGCTTCTCTTCTTTCTGACTTTTTTCCTTTCTTTCCATTTTTTGTTTCATTTGTTTACTCTTTGCCAATTCCTTTGCACAGCTGAGGAGGTAAAGGAGAGGAATTGAAAGGTTGAATCATGGAAAGACACCGGGAATTGATTGGAAATTGAGTGAGATGAGGCAGTGAGGCGGTGATAGTGTGGATGATTGGCTGAACAGGATGTGTAAGGTGTATTTGGATGAGAGGAAGGTTCTGAATAAACTGGTGGGAGGCATAATTGTTCTGCTACATGAAGTTAAGTGTGATATGGACGACTTTAACATTACTCAGTTTACCAAGGAATATGTTGTAAGGTTTCTGTTGAGAAAGTAAGAGATAACGGAAGAACTGACAAGGAGAGAACAGTGTTAGTTTATACGAGGGAAAAGGTGTGTGGGTCAACTATACATTCTGAAACAGTTATGTTTTGTTTGTAAGTAGAGACAAACCTGTATAAGGCGAACGGTAACTTCGAAAAAGCTCATGATAGAATTAATAAAAAGGCTATGAGGAGGGTGTTAAGGATGAGTGGTATAGAAGATGAATTGTTCAACTATATATTGGACATTCTTATGATGTGTTGAGCATATGTTAGACTTTCACCATATGTCAGAATGTCATCCCCACCCCTTTCCAAATTGTCTACCTCAAAAGGTGCATTCCAAATAAGACGCAACAAAATATTAACACAAACACACAAGCTAGCGGAGAAAAAGCCCAACGTGACCTCTCATTAGTGCCGACCGATGCACGCTGAGTTTTGTGTGGTCCTAGAGCCAGTTTCAGCCTGCCAATCTGTGGTCGCAATCCCCCGAAAACTCTGAAATTCCATCCTGGGGAACCACCCCCCTCCCCGTCGAGAACCACTGTGTTAGACTATTTACTGTGGTCAGGAGAGTTACTGATATGGTGTTAAAGTGAAGGTGATCAAGAGTGTGTTATATCTTTTCAATATCTTTTATAAATGGACTCATCCGAGAATTAAGGAAAGGGAAATTAGGTTACGAGGGTAAATGGAAACCAGGAAGGAGTAGTAAAGTTTAATATGGATGCTAGAAGAATGGAGGCAGTCAATTTTTTTAGGTTTTGGCGAGTAAATGTGACTGATAAGGGTAGAACAGGTAAAGCTGGGTGCGCAGAAGACTGGCAAGAGATTAATTAAGCTTCTTTAGAAGCCAAGAGGGGAAATGGATGAGTGGATTGTTGAACCAACTCTCCATTATTAAAGTGAAGTTTGGATGCTGACTGCTGATGAGAGAAAGGAATTTAAAGTTGTTGAGATGAACTTTTCAGAAGAACTAAAAGGGTAAGAAATGTACATATTCTACAGGTGGTAACAAGATAAACGTAAGTACAAGGATGGGTAAGTGTTTTGAGATGGTTTGGTCATGTGGAAAGAACGTAGGATGGAAAAACGGCGCAAATAGTATCATTTGAAAGTACTAGAAGAGAGGCGAAGTAGAATAATACTTAAAAAGCGCTGGATGGGTGACGTGAAAGAGGCGTTTGGAAGGAAGGGACCTAGTATTCAGGAGTGCTAGAGTGCGTACAAACTAGGGGTAAAAGACGCAGTGCGTAGGGAATTCAACAAGCAGCTAATGAGTCTTCTATGTAGGTGCACAGAGCAATTGACGTTGTGGAAGTTTTGTTCACGGGAATTTCGTCCATGATTCAGCACCACGGTATGAATGTGGCAGATGTTTATCTTTATAGCCATTACGTGTGCAAACGTTTAATGCCTAGAGTGTATTACGTAAACTGGATGAAAAACATTTAAAGAACATTTTTAGGCAATTAGTTTTTAAATAGTAGTACGGTAGTTTTAATGTTTATGTATTGCTGCTGCAGAGGTGTCTTTGTAACAAATAATGAATTTTTGTATCACTTGACCCTGAGGAGGTGTGACAAATACACGAAAGCGCTCGGTCAACTCCTTTCATTCCTTCCTCCAACTCTTCGACAGTATATATACACACATATATATGTGTATATACAGTATATATATATATATATATATATATATATATATATATATATATATATATATATATATATATATGTGTGTGTGTGTGTGTGTGTGTGTGTGTGTGTGTGTGTGTGTGTGTGTGTGTGTGCGCGCGCTCGCATATGAAATGTGCTGGTACTGTACGTATGTCAATAAAAATGAGATCTACATCAGAACATCGTATGCCGACTGTCATGATTATTTCGACATAAAGCGTTAGTTAATGAGTATCATTTTCATTACTGAGTTACAGGGAAATGCGAGCTGTGGATGCTTATCTCCGATTATCACCCACTCGAAAATTTTGTTAATTACCTGCTGTGTTTTTCCCCCTTTGACGAAGCCTTTGTACCGGCGCTCTGTGAAGGTACAGCAGATATTATATGTGATGAGATCGGTTTTAGACGCATCAGGCAAAATTGAAGTGCTTGTGTGGTCGTGTTTTGTAGAGAAATCGTCATTTTAAGTAGTCTAATTATAACCATCGCAAACGGTGTTTGGTTGTCAGGGTGGGGGCGCCAGGGAGGTTCCAGTGTACAGGAATCGCATTAATTGTCCATTGTAAGCCTGCCACACACACACACACACACACACACACACACACTTTGCAGTGGGCATGCATCTGTCAGGGATAAGCATTGAAGATTCATACTCAGCACAAATGTTTCCTAGGGACAGAGGATGCCGTTTGACCTTAAAACCAAGGTCCCTTTTCTTTGGACCTTGCATACAACAAGGTCACTTGATCTGGGTCGAAGTCTAGGTAAAACGGAATCCTTATCTAAATCATAACTGTATTGCAAGGATCGTATTGTATCTCTCTCTCTCTCTCTCTCTCTCTCTCTCTCTCTCTCTCTCTCTCTCTCTCTCTCTCTCTCTGTAATGCAAGGATCCTATTGTTTGGGACCAGTGTTTGTCATGACACTACGACACTACTTTAAGGTTATCGAGAAACGTAGAAAGAATTATTGACTCTCTCTCTCTCTCTCTCTCTCTCTCTCTCTCTCTCTCTCTCTCTCTCTCTCTCTCTCTCTCCGTAATGCAAGGATCGTATTGCTTTTGGGACCAGTGTTTGGTCATTGAGAAGAAATATCTCTCTCTCTCTCTCTCTTATCCTGTTTGTTTCGGATCAGTGTTTGTCAAACTAGACAGACACTACTTTCAGGTTATTGACTCATTGACCCTCTCTCTCTCTCTCTCTCTCTCTCTCTCTCTCTCTCTCTCTCTCTCTCTCTCTCTCTCTCACGGTCGTTAGTACTCAGTAAATTAATTCTTTCGGTGCGCGGTACAGTATCATCATGATCGTCCCTCCCCTGATAACACTAAAACCGTACGTTTGAGAGTTATAAGAACCCCTTCTTCTCCACCTCCCCCCACCCCCACATCCTCTTAAATCTCATCCCCCATCCCCTCCCGTGGGTCTTCCCCACTTCCTAAAGTAGCACTTACAACCTTCTTGAAGGTTTAGCTTCTTTTAAGTGGGTTCTTCCCAGAATATTTTTTCACTTGGCCGTACTTTTATTAGTATTATTGTTATTAAGTAAGAATCAAGGTTTTGTACAATGTTTTCAAGTGCTACTTCTTCTCATATGTCACTTTATTTATGTGTTTGTTTGTGTGCTTGCTTTTTTACATATTGGGGTTTTTACGTATGTTTATTTTATTTATATCGTTAGTTGTCCTTTACTGTATATGTGTATATATATATATATATAAATATATATATATATATATATATATATATATATATATATATAAAACAGGCCCTCATTTAAATAGGATGCTATCTAATTACTCAAACGTTTTTAAATCAAAATCTCCTTTAGATACCATACTATTTAAATGAGATCCTGATTATTAATTGTATAATGCACAAAACCATTGCTCAAGTGATCAAGTTTAATATATATATATATATATATATATATATATATATATATATATATATATATATATATGTGTGTATGTTTGTATATATGTCAATATATATATATATAGATATATGTATATATATATATATATATATATATATATATATATATATATATATATATATATATATATATATATATATATTGCCAGGTTTCTTAAGGCATTTGTTCAGTTTCTTGCAAATTGGTATCCCATTTTGCCCCCAGCTACTTTGCTTTCTGCCTTTTAAATATTTTCTACTACCTGCCTCTTGTTTCTTCCCACCCAACTGACTAGCTAAAACCAACTCTTTCATGCTCAACTTCTCATCTCCCTTATAACGGCATAATCCTCCGGGCATGAATTAAAAGTCTGGTATTGTGACCCGGTGATTTTTCGGTGAATAACATCACGGTAATAGTAAGTATTGAAAATGAAGACGTTGACTGCGTCGTCGCCAAATTATAAGTGTTTCAGATTATAACTCTTTCAACTTGTCTTTGCTATCGCCAAATTATAAGTCTTTCAAATTATAACTCTTTCAACTTGTCTTTGCCTGCATTAGCGGGACCGATTTCCACTGCTACGCTCTCAAAAGGCTCTCCTGTTCTGACAACAAAAACCTGTTGAAAGATATCGTTATCAGGACACCGTACATAGAAATGAATATCTTTTAGTTTAGATATAAGAAGTATATCTCGCAAGCCACGAGTAATTTTATTCGTAATATAAATGCGTTTTAACTAGTTAAAGTGATCTTCTTTCCCGGAGGGGGGTTAGGGAGAGCTGGGATCTCCGACTTAGGTGAACCATTTAGGTTTGTTCCACTAGAACCCATTATACTTCCTTTGCTTAAGAAGTGGAATATGCACTTGGTAGTTAGTCAGCTGTGATTGGTAGCAACGTGGGTATGGGCTAGAAACTTCTCATAAAAGTCATACTGAGAACCGGAACACTAACTCCTGAAACAATATATATATATATATATATATATATATATATATATATATATATATATATATATATATATATATATATATATATATTATATATACTATATATATATATATATATATATATATTATTTATATGGAGAGAGAGAGAGAGAGAGAGAAAAATTTTACGGATGTATTGCTTTTAGAAGCAATCATCAGCTTGGTAGGATCTCGAGGACGGTTGTATGGCGGACACTTGTTGCAGAATCTCGGGGTTTTGGGAAGGATGAGAGGGGGCTTGGTGGGGGGGTGGTCTAAAGGAATGGGGAAAATCAGGGGTGATGGGGGTGGGGGAAGGGGAAGGGTGCACTGATGAAGGAGGAGAAGGACCCACCAAAAACTCAGTTTAGTGACACCGAGAAGGAAACGTCGTCTTTAAAAAGGATACAAGAAGCCTCCGCTTCTTGATGAGCGCCTGGCGACTTGTCTGGTGACTTCCTCCTCCTCCTCCTCCTCCTCCTCCTCCTCCTCCTCCTCCTCCTCCTCCTCCTCCTCCTCCTCTTCTTCTTCTTCTTCTTCTTTACGGTTTTTTTTGTCGGCGGGGCTCGAGGTTGATGCGCCACTTTATATGTGATTTTTCTCGTATTTATTTAACTGTCGTTATTCTGCAGTTGTTCTTCTTCTCTTGGTGTGCTGATATTTTTATTATTTAGTTTTTTTCTTGTCCCTGTCTTATCTTTCCGTCTCGTCGTTTGGATTTAATCGCTAGATGTCATGGGTAATTCTCCCATTTAAATGTCGGTTTTCTAAGTACAAATACTTTTATTCCTTCGTCATTTTCTTATTTTTTTTAGCCCATGTATTATTCGTTGCCACATTTTCACTTTATTTTAGATTTTTGAGCTTTTATCATTCCTATAATTCTGGACGAATTTACCAGATTCATTTTCACTCCTAACGTTATATTTCGTTTTTGTTTCTTTTCACACCGTGATCTTGTCTTTTGAAGTTGTCCCGTTCTTTCCCTTTCATCTCGCGCTGTTCACTTTTCTCTTTTGATTTTTCCTTCTGTCCCGTTCTCTTTCCACGCCCTTTGTCTTGTTGATAATTTCATCAAGACGTTCTCGCCCACTTACGCTATTGTCAACGTTTCTTCCGAGATGTTTTTTCCTTAATTCCTTTGACACTTTCTTCCCTCGACCTCTTTGCTTCTTTCCACGTGAATTCCCTCGAATGAAAACGGTTTGATGTTGAATGGCGGAGTCAGGACGATCTCGGCGGAGTGGAATCTTGAAAGAAATGCACGAGAAGCATTTCGTCTCATAAATGGCCGCCGCCCCCACCCCCCTCTTTCACTTCACGCTCGTAAGGCACGCTGGCAATGCTCTCTCGTTTTGTCAGGTTGTTTTAGTCTTGTATTTCATCTCGAAGACTTTTGATTGTATGCATAACTAATTATGTTTGATTTTGTATTGCATATTGGGTGTACGGTATTTGAGAGATAATAAAAAAATGAAAATGTTATGCATTCATTTGGTTATTTTATCAATGTAGCCCTTTGCTTTCTTGATAATGACCAGCACGTAATGACCCGTAAGTGTGGTAAGGGACTAAACGGTATGAAAGGCCTGGCGTTGACCGCTGAACTCAGCAAACCAACTGAGACCTAATCCAGTTATTAGTTTTCTGTAAAAGTAAGTTATTGTGACGGCTTTTTCTGACCGTCATTGCAGCCGTATAGCCTCGGTAGTTTTTATTTTGTTAAGGTTAAGGTTAGCCATAATGGTGCGTCTGGCAACGATATAGGAAAGGCCACTACCGGGCTGTGGTTAAAGTTTCAAGGGCCGCGGCTCATACAGCATTATAGCTAGACCACCGTAAGATAGATCTGTTTTCGGTGGCCTTGATTATGCGATGTACAGAAAACTCGATTGCGCCGAAGAAAGCTTTAGCGTATTTTTTACTTGTTCCATCTTGTGCACACTCAGCATTTCAAAGCATTTTCCTTGTATTTTGTGGCCTTGCCCACGTTGTCTTGACTTAATAAAATAAACCATAACAGGCAGACAACTGCTGTCCATTCTAATGATTTTTTGTGACGCTATTAAATGTATGACTACTCTGCCTTTTGGATCAAGCTTGGCAAAGAGGCTTATGTTGAGAAGTCAAGTGGTCTCCCCTCTACTGTATTTTACAGCAATGCTTTTTAAGTGGTTCGACTTTTTCACGAAAAATGTGATGGTTTACCTTACATCTCTCCATATGGAGCATTTGTGGCTTAATATTTGTGAGTATGAAAAGTCAGGTGTGTATAAGTAATAGATTTCATACACACATATATACATACATACAAAAACATTTATATACATATTTATGTATTTGTTTCTGTGTGTATGTGTGTGCAAGTATGTATGTATTTATGTAAATAAACTCCCATATTCCTTGTAAATTTTCATCAGAAACATTAAAACATTCCCTCTGATGTTGAATAAGTCTGGAACATTTAGGAAGCAAAGAACAAAATATAATAATTGCTATTAAACTTTCCTACTCGCATATGGGAAATGGCGTCGCGTCATTTCGAGCAACCGTTATCGCTTCAGAATTTGGCATGGCGCTCTCTCTCTCTCTCTCTCTCTCTCTCTCTCTCTCTCTCTCTCTCTCTCTCTCTCTCAGGACTTGTTGCATAATGCTGACGCAGCAGCTTGCGTTTCTAAGATAAAGATAGAGAGGAAATGACGTGTGATTCACAACTGAAAAGAGATGGGACTCTTATGGTCTGTCAATTTTTTAAATATATATTTTTTGGGGGGTTATTAAATCGTCACCGCCCTTATCGTGAAGTTTTTTTTTTTACTTATGGAAAGTGGATGGTTGGAAATTAACTGTTTGTTTTGATTAACTGTATGGAAAACATTTAATGTTGTTTCGTCACAGAAAGGAAAGAAAATCTCTTGTTTTGATTAACTGTATGGAAAACATTTAATGTTGTTTCGTCACAGAAAGGAAAGAAAATCTCTTGTTTTGATTAACTGTATGGAAAACATTTAATGTTGTTTCGTCACAGAAAGGAAAGAAAATCTCTTGTTTTGATTAGCTGCATGGAAAACATTTAATGTTGTTTTGTCACAAAAAGGAAAGAAAATCTCTTGTTCTCTGTTTGAAAATGTTTGAGGAATTCTGTGGAATTTTAGGAAACAATCAACTACCGCGCCAGCACACTTTCATATTATTTTCTATAAACCTTTTCGAATTTTGTGAAATTTCAGCGCAGAATTAACTACGCGCAGTAATTTTATATAGCAAACATTCATTCGCGCTCTCTGAGTAACAGACTTAGTAGGAACATACGAATCCAATGATTTTTTAACGATTTTTGTTTATCTATCCATTTTTTCGACATCGCTGATTTGTTTTTCCCGGAAAAAAAAGAGATTGATTTTGTAAAACTGAAACAAAATAGTATTTCCATTTTTAAACATTTTGCACCGCCTGTGCCTGATTTGAAGCACCGTTGAACGGTCTCCATTATACCAATGCATTTGGCCCCTCCCCCTCCCCTCTCCGCTTTTTGGGGAGGTCCCTAAGCTCTATCTCCCCCCGACCTCGACCCCGACCCCCACCCCCTTCCAATCCCTTTTCCCCATCTCCCCACCCACCTCAACCTTTGAAAAAAAAACGGAAATACAAAAAAATTATATAGACTCGAAAAATTAATTCACGCATTCGAATGTGTGAATTTGAAATTTCCCGAATTTCCGGCTCCTCCCGCATTCTCATTTGCTCCAAATCATTAAATACGAATGATGGGCAGTTTATGAAAGAATTAAATTGCGAGCTATTAAAAACGCCATTGAGGCTAAAATACTCTGTTAATTTAATATTCCATTCTCGTTTCGAGGGTGATATGGGGAAAAAGGGTTACCCATTTTTTTTCCTTTTTTCGAATGGATTTATTCTTTTTTTTTTTTTGTTCTATAGAAGCGAGTGTTCTGGTTTTATATTTTTGATTTGTGTGTGGGAGTATTTATAGGAGTTTCACATCACGGATTTATGAAAGCGTTTTGCGAGAAATCAGCGTTTTTATTCATGCGTGAATTGGATATTTAATTGCGAGTTTCATTGCAGGTGGAGAGATTACGCTTTTTGTGAAGACGTCAGCAGTGCCTCGACAAGTATTATTATTTTTTTTTTTATTTCCTAGTAGGCAATATATCTGAAATAAATTTCTGTCAATAAAATCGAACAAAGAGATTTTTTTATTTCCTAGGGGGTAAAATATACGATATGGAGGTCTGACAATGAATTGGAACTGAGAAAATGTCAATGAACTTCACGGCTTAGCAAATGGGAAGCTTCCCCCTTGAACAAGCCGAATAAAGGATTCGGGAACACGGAAAAGGGCTGAGAGTTTTTTCGAAAGGAGTTACAAATAAGTTTAAATTGTCTACATATTTCTTTGAATTATTACATTCTTTATCGCATCTTTGAAAAACCGGGAATGCTCTTTATCGTATCTTTGAAAAACAGGGAATGCGAAAGTGGTGCGAATTAATGTATATGACGCATTGTATAGTGGGGTTGATGTGCTTCCAGTGAGACATCAAGGGGGGTGTTTTGTACCCCAGTGTTTCGTCTCTGATTCGTTGAGCAGAGAATAAATGCGGTAAAGACCGTAGTCTCTCTTTTTTTTTTTTATGAAGTCACTCACTTTTAATGAAAATGAAAATTACTTACTGGCATGAAAAATCATAAATGTTTTAATACACAAGTTCTTAAGATGTTTTGTGAGAACTAGTTGTACCCTCGATGCTTAGTGAATCGTGAAGATTTTTCCTCATTCAGAGTTATTAATTAACTTTGTACTCAAGGGCTTCTAAAGACTTATTTTAATTTTTCTTTTCATTAATACAATAGATTAATTCACTGGGAGTCTGTACGATTTATCTGTACCTAAGTAGGGATAACTTTAGAAAAAAGTCAGAGGAACTAGTGGAAATATATGACAGTACTGTCAGATACTCCCGTTAGTTCATCAGAGGAGTGATGTAGAATAACTTCTGAAATACTGTAGTATTTTTCAAAAGTATATTTTTATGTGGGCCTCTATCGTTTTACATACACACACACACACACACACACTTGCATCTTTATTTTCCTTCGTATACACATACATATTTCCGCTTGTAGAGAAAGTCAGACAAACAGACAGACATGCAGAGAGTGAGTTGCCGGTATCCTCCTCCAGCTAGATAAGGTGTTTTATAATTCATGGAAGGCAGCGAAGTTGACATCTGTGCTTGGTTAAAAAAAAAAGAAGGACGATTTACGTGAGCTATGTTACATTTCGACGAGAGAGAGAGAGAGAGAGAGAGAGAGAGAGAGAGAGAGAGAGAGAGAGAGAGAGAGAGAGAGACTTTAGCATGGTTACAATATAACTAGCAGTTACATATGCAAATCAGTCGTAATAACAATCATATTATAAACTCCATCAGAACACACACTCACACACACACATATATATATATATATATATATATATATATATATATATATATATATATATATATATATATATATATATATATATGTGTGTGTGTGTGTGTGTGTGTGTGTGTGTAGTTAATGTGAAATCGATATTTTGCTCTTTATTTCCTTCATAACTCACTTAATTGCATCTGATTTCACTTTATTTCCCATATTTGAATGTTCCTTTTATCAGTATTCTTGTTTTACACATACATAATTCCAACTTTCTTCTTTTATTGCACATATTGGTTTCTTCTTTCCTTACTCCCCTCCGTCGGTCTCTCTCTCTCTCTCTCTCTCTCTCTCTCTCTCTCTCTCTCTCTCCCTAATCATTCTCCAGTTTCATCATCATCTTTCTCTTCCCCTCTGCTTCTCCTTTTACCCCTCAAATCGTCCGTCACTTCCCCCCATTTCCCCCCTTTTTTTTTCTCTCTCATTCTTCTCTTTTTTCCTTAGCCGCATTTCCTGCCCATCTCCTCCCCGTGTTTAGAGCCATCTTCGTGCCTTATCTTTACCATTTACCATCGTCCTTGTCTCAGAGAGAGAGAGAGAGAGAGAGAGAGAGAGAGAGAGAGACATTCTTTTCCGGTTTCCATTGTCATTGTTTCTCCACATAGAGAGAAAGAGAGTGAGAAAGATTTTTTTACCGCTCCCTTCGTCTTTTCCCCATAGACGGAGAGAGAGAGAGAGAGAGAGAGAGAGAGAGAGAGAGAGAGAGAGAGAGAGAGAGGCTGACTCTGAATGTCCAATTATGGGACGGTTGCCAACAAGTGCATTTATGGAAACAAAATAAGATGCTCCGTAAAGGAGAGATACCTGTTGATTTCTTGAATGAGTTTTTTTTTTTTGTGAGTGCTTTATAATGTTTTGCAGAGTGTGGGCTCCTTTGATGTTAGACTTTCAGGATGTCTTTGATTTTAATTTTTATTTATGTGAAACATTTTTATTTGAGTTTGAATTGTTGATCTTTGTTTTTATTATTATTTCGGCGCTGTTCTGAGATTAACGAAACGGTTTGAGGCTCGAAGACTTTGTCGACATAAAAATTTTTTAATGAATTTATTTCATCCCGTGGTGACAGGCAATCACCCTTTTAAACACAGGACATCAAGTTTCTGGGAGCAAAGAGGATGAAAGCGAAACCAAAATCGTGTGTTGAGATGCGTGTTGATTTGATAAGACTATGGTTTCTTAAACCTTGTTTATACAGAGTGAGTTTTAAGTGTTCTTTAATAGATTTGAATTCTGTTTTATTGCAAGGTGAAGCTTTACAACAGTAAGCAATGTATCACAGTAAAAACGTTTAAAATACTAAAGAAAGTCAGCAAACCTAACTTAATTAACCGAGAGACACCAGATCACCGTGTCAGCGTGAAAATGAGATTCAATCATTGTTTATGTCTCGAGTGTCGTTGCTTTCCTAATAACTTCTCAAGGAAATCAAGTTTTGCCTCTTGTATTTCAGGAGAGAGTATCGCATGAATAGGCCTTAGGAATATACAGTAGGCTTTCAGTAAATCTAGCATTGCAAATATGTATCCTTTATGTATGTTTCTTACATGCGCATACAATTTCAGTCTCGATATTGCCTGTGATCGGATGACAGATTCTCTCTCTCTCTCTCTCTCTCTCTCTCTCTCTCTCTCTCTCTCTCTCTCTCTCTCTCTCTCTCTCTCCCCGGCGCCGACTATGAGATTACCTCTTCATCGTAATGGCTTGATGGAACCGCTAACTAGAATAACTGGAATGGATAAGCGTTCAGTTTCTCCCGAACCAGATGGGGATCTAACAAAGAGGGGAGGGATAGAGAGGGGGGAGGGGAGGGGAAGGTGGGTTCGTTAATAAACTCCCTGATTTCTCTGAGGGTACTGCTTTGTTACCGTCGTTTGGGGACATTGTCCTCTTTCCGCTGCCTCGTTTTGGAAGTCGGTCGGCGTGTGTTTGTTTGATTTGTTTTGTTTGTCCGTCTGGCAATAGTGTTTTTGCGCAGGGAAGCATGGTTGCTATTCATTTGTTTATGCTAATTTTGGTTTATCTAGTTATGAGTGTGTGTGTTTTCGCGAAGTGTCCTATATTGTGCATTTTCACAATATGTCTTATATATTCTGTATTTTCGCAGTGTTTTGTAGTAGTTTACCTGAATTTCCTCATCATTTGTACATTACTTTATACTCATATAGCGCTACTGACTTCTCTTTCATGTTATATTTTTCACATTGTTTGCTTTTAGGTTTCTGAAAAGAAAACTATTGTGCCGGCTTTGTCTGTCCGCCCTCAGATCTTAAAAACTACTGAGGCTAGAGGGCTGCAAATTGGTATGGTGATCATCCACCCTCCAGTCATCAAACATACCAAATTGCAGCCCTCTAGCCTCAGTAGTTTTTATTATTTTATTTAAGAGTAGTTAGTCATAATCGTGCTTCTGGCAACGATATAGGCCAGGCCACCACCAGGCCGTGGTTAAAATTTCATGGGCCGCGGGTCATACAGCATTATACCGAGACCACCGAAAAATAGATCTGTTTTTTGTTGCCTTGATTTTACGCTGTAGCGGCTGTACAGAAAACTCGATTTCGCCAAAGAAACATCGGCGCATTTTTTACTTGTTTAATTTTTATTTCGTTATTATTATGTATGACTGTAATCCAGCCTACACTTAAACTTCATGGCTGATGTTCGCTTTGTTTTGAAGAGAACATAATACGTTCCATTGCTATAGCACTAATCAGATAAAACAGAAAAGAATAACTACTGAAGACTTTGTAATCAATGCCGCATTCTCCTTCATGATAATTTGTTTTCGAAACTGCGCAAGTTGTTGGGGTGGGACAGTGATGGTACATAGCTACAGTACTTAATGCCAGACTATACATGCAATTACTCGTAATGTTAAACCTGAAGAAGTAATACGATCTACGCCATTGCTATATGTTGCCGTCTACCTTTTTAGTTTTCTGTAATAGAAAACTGTTGAGATGGATTTTTGTCTGTCCGTCCGCCCTCAGATCTTAAAAACTACTGAGGCTAGAGGTTTGCAAATTGGTACGATCATCCACCCTTCATTCGTCAAACATACCAAATTGCAGCCTCCTAGCCTCGGTAGTTTTATTTTATTTAAGATTAAAGTTAGCCATGATCGTGCGTCTGAAACACAAGCCACCACCGGGCTATGACTGAAAGTTTCATGGGCCGCGGGTGAGAGTTTCATGGGCTGTGGCTGAGAGTTTCATACAGCATTATACGCTGTCCAGAAAACTCGATTGCGCCGAAGAAACATCGGTGCATTTTTACTTGTTCCAATCGTTATCACTTCCTCATCTCTGGTATGACGTCATGAGGTCACATAAAGGTGAGATGTGAAGACTGAAGCGTTTATGTCCCTTTATCATTCTCTCCGTATAATTGCGCAGGTAATTTCCCATTACTTTCCGGATCCGAAATAAGCCCTGTCTGGAGTAATCCGGACTGGATTTCGACGGGTAATCCAGTATTCAGAATGAGAAATTACATTAGAGATTTATTAATGTTTTGGCCAGTGATTTTTTTTTGAGCGTTAGATGGATGCTTCTGGGAAGTTGCAGGTGACAGTGACCTATTGTGACCCACCATGCATATGCATCCGGGCTTTGGCACGTCATGCCCAGAATGCAATTAATATATTAAATATATTCCTCTTTGCCTAAAGGTCACTCGGGTTCCGGGGCGACGTAGTCGAATACCGTTGCTTTTCAGAGCTAATTGAACGTTTCCGTAAAACTGGGCTCTATGGCCTCTTAACAAAAGGTCGACTTCGTCCCTGGAGACTTTTTCCCGAAAGGTCGTCGGAATTATAAGCTGTTTTTATTAATTGACGTGTAAAAGTAGGGCCGTTTGACCTTTTCCCGAAATAATGTAAAACATTAAAGCACGGGCGGGAACCTTTAGGTTGTGGGAAACATCAAGAAATTAATGGAGTTGAATTAGGAAATATTTGAGAGAAAAATGTTCGGTGTGCAATTAGGACGGTAGCCAATGCTTTTAATGATCAGATTGACATTAAAATTTCGTTTTGAATATCGAGTGGGGCACACAAATTTTTTTCTCTCTCTCTCTCTCTCTCTCTCTCTCTCTCTCTCTCTCTCTCTCTCTCTCTCATAACCGATACGTTTTATCACCTTTTTATTGTCATTTTTAAAGGCTCTAAGTGCAGGCTAATATATGTAACACTCTCTCTCTCTCTCTCTCTCTCTCTCTCTCTCTCTCTCTCTCTCTCTCTCTCTCTCTCTCTCTCTCTCTGTAATAACCGATACGTTTTATCATCTTTCTTTTACGTGTCAATTTTAAAGGCTCTAAGTGAAGGCTAATATATGTAACATCCTCTCTCTCTCTCTCTCTCTCTCTCTCTCTCATAACCTGTACATTTACTCGTCTTCTTTTGCCTGTCATTTTTAAAGCCAATACGTGCAGGCTAATAAATGTAACTCTCTCTCTCTCTCTCTCTCTCTCTCTCTCTCTCTCTCTCTCTCTCTCTCTCTCTCTCTCTCTCTCTCTCGCATTAAGTGGCTGTTATTCGCCAGTTTGATTAATTGGCGTTTTACCTCAGGTCGTTTTCCCCTCAGACAATTTATCTCTTGTATTTTCCCCTCCAGTGGCTGTATCCTACTGTAGTCTCTCATGATGAATGGCTTGTGCTTGGGAAGGGTAGGAGCTGGTGCGTGCTTTGCATGCACTTGCTTTTGCTTCGTTTTATACTCTTTTTTTATGTTTGTTTTACTTTACATTTTAGTTAAAGGAAAGGTGTCATACGTGAGGTTTACAGTTTTCACGCATTCTTTACCATGTGTATAAATTTGTGTGTGTATATACATGTTTAGATATATAATGTGTGTATTCATATATAAATATGTATTCCTATAAACTTTCTGTTGTAACTACGCTTCAAATTATTTTGGTACAAAATTATATATCTCATTCTCTCCCTCTCTCTCGTATGTATATATATATATTAGTGTGTGTATTTGTATATATATGTACATACATACATATATACATATATTACATAGATACATAGATATATGTATAGATATATATATATATATATATATACATATGTATATATATGTATATATATATATATATATATATATATATATATATATATATATATATATATATATATATATATATATATATATATATAGTGGGTGTGTAATACAGTATAAACGCGTGTTTGTAATTATAAAAATTTAAGGATTCCATTTTCGTGTCTTTTCATTTGGCTGTTTAGTGTTTATAAGGGCAACGCTCTCTCTCTCTCTCTCTCTCTCTCTCTCTCTCTCTCTCTCTCTCTCTCTCTCTCTCTCTCTCTCTCTCAGCGTAAATCGAATAGCCGTTGATCATGTGGTTCCTCTCATTGGTATTCAGTGGGCGTGCTACAAATAGGCCTTTTTATATACCTCCCTTTTCGTGTGCGGAAAGGTTCATTGATACGAGATATATCTCATGTTCTGAAAGAGAATCTTGTAGTTCTTTCATATTTGTCTATTTCGTTTTTGATACTTCTTGTTTTCGAGCAGTTTATGTGTGATTTTGTTTATCTTGAGAGTTTGTTGTTTGTTCTTGTGATTTTTTTTTTATATCGACACAGGGTAAGGTATTCTTTCGAGTGACTTTGTTTAGGTAAATAGAAAGGCTTCGCTCGTGAATTGATAAGTCTTAACTGGTGTTTAGTTTCGGCCGTAATTCTTAAAATATAGGTTTCTTAGTATTCACGGTCTGCTTTGCATACATACACACACATATATATATCTATAAATGTATATTGATCTCTTGATATAATATTGAATTTGATTGAATTTAATATTAGGAAACAATTTTTTTCATTTTCATCTATATTCACATTTTGTGTGGTTGACATTTTTGTTTTTTGTGCTTTTTACTATTATTACATTACGTTATTATCATCTTGTCTAGGTAACCCCTTCCTTTGTTTAATTTTTAATTCGCGCACACACACATATATGTGTGTTTGTGCGTGTGATGTGTGTATGTGTACGTATAGAAGTATACATAGAAAATAAGAAGTCCTATGAATTTACAATTTTTATTATATTTATTTCACAGGTAAGAATGCAGTAAAGGAATAGGTTCTAGTCAAGTTCATCGCTCCGCAAGCAAGGTATTTAAGACCTCACTTTTTCTTCTTTTCGTAAATAACATGATCTCTCTCTCTCTCTCTCTCTCTCTCTCTCTCTCTCTCTCTCTCTCTCTCTCTCTCTCCAAGAAATAGAAATCCATCCGAGAGTTGAGGATTATTAATTTCTTTTCCCGATCTTCAAAGGCGATCGGGCCCCCCGAGTTCGAAATTAAAGGAGGGAAAAAAGGGATCGGCTCGAAATCCAATCACTTTCAGCCATCCTTTTTTTCTTTTTTTTTCCTTTTTTAGGATAAATAATTTCTCCCACTAAAAATGGAAATTGTAACATTTTTTTAGTACGGTTTAACGGTTTAGTGGAAGCGGACCCCGGTCCCGGTTCGAAGTTTATAAAGGAGATTTCGACCTCCTCCTTTTTTTTAAGGTTATTTATTCCAGATGGAGAAAACGACGTATTTTGGGGCTCGTTTTGTACGCCCGAAGTGGATTTCATTCCGCTTTCGCGTTGATGTAATCAGAGTCGTTTCCGCGGGTAGTGATAATAATATCCCCTTAATGGATCGGTCATGTTTTTTTTTCTTACTAAATTTTAGTTGTAATTTGTTAAATCATTTATTTATTTATTTATTTATTTATTTATTGGTGTTCAGTAGCGTGCAGACTAGCATGAAGTTGCAGTGAAATAGTTCTGCAGGTCATTTAAAAGTCTCAAATATGCTATCGTAATCTTTTGCCATCTTTATACAATTATTGCTCCGCCATTTGGTTACCCAGTTAATATTAGCTACGCTTCATCTTTTAGAAGTCTTCACGTATTTTTTCAATATTTCTTTTCCCTATATTTACTTCAACACTTTCATTTTTAATTCCCGTAGAATAGGCAATAGGTACATTCTGTAAGAGCCTACGTAAATTGTAAGTTTAATTGGGGCATATATCAGGGCGAAATTAGCAAATGATATACTTAGGAAAGCAGAAATGGGAATAACAAAAATTACCAATGATATAAAAAGAGAGAGAGAGAGAGAGAGAGAGAGAGAGAGAGAGAGAGAGATGCTCTTAGAGGTCAATATTGAAAATAATGTAGTCATCTTTTGTTGGGGGGGGGAAGGAGATTATCATCTCAAGGAGAGAAATAGAAAGGAAGACTGAAGCGATTAAGGCAGCGGGGTCTATATGCAGATGAGGCTGGGGAAATAATAATGAAGTGTTCTGGATTCCTTAATGACAGATTTCCCCTCCTTTCTGAATTTTATAAATTCATCTCCACAACGAAAAAAATAAAATAATATAAAATAGACTATCTTTTTTTTTTTGTGGCTAACTAGATCCTTCATAACCCGATTGTCTTATTCCCGAGAGCCTGTACCCAAAGGATTCCCTTCTCATATTGCAGGATTGCGCAAGGACTCTATCAAGAAAAAGGGAACCCATGTTGGCTTATCCCAGATGCCCGTCACGTCCGGTCATACTATAGGATAGCCCCATATCCTTTTGAAGGACTTTGTTAATATAACGAAGCTCTTCTTCCCAGGAAGGACACCCTCGATATTACCGTATGAAAATTACCGTCCTCAGGGATCCTTCAGCGTTGATATAGTCTTAATGAATTGCGAATCCATTCTAGGAATCAAACCCTTCAATCGTGATGAGAGTGGATCTATAGATCCTTCAGAGTTGTGAGGTCCTGTAGGAGGCTCCTTAATCCCTGCTCGAGGGGGATTCGATCGTAAAATGATCGCTTAAGAGGTTTTAAGTGGTTTCCACTCAGCCCAATGGCCTCATTAATTGGAGATTTAATCCGTTTTGTGTTTAATAGTGAAAAGGGAAACGAGGTTTTCTAATGCGGGGAGAGAGAGAGAGAGAGAGAGAGAGAGAGAGAGAGAGAGAGAGAGAAGAAGGGAAAAGAAAAGAGACAACTTGATCCCTTCTTATTTAATATTCATAGATAGGGAGAAGGCAGATGACCTGTTGGGGATTACGGAAGTGAGAGAAAGAGAGAGAGAGAGAGAGGTGTAAGAAACGGGAGTAAAAAAAACGCAATAAAATTAGGCAGATGAGGAATAACAGAATAGTTGAGGAGGAACTCTACACGATTTTCTTCAAACCCCTTTGAGAGAGTGAGATGCTTTAATTCTGCTACCTGAAATTTGATAGCTTTAGTAAGGAGCTATAAGGGTGAAACGAATTTAAGAGACTTTTTTTTAAGAATCCATTAAAGAATTAATGCTATGAGTGATATTTAAACGAAACAGTTTTTTTCACACACATGCGCACGCACACGCACATATAATATATATATACTTTATAAGCATGTGTGTGTGTCCAATTTAAAAGTACATGTATGTATACATGGATATTATTTGTAAGTTTAAGATGTAATTGCATGTATTTTCCCCATAACAACACTTGCTCAGATGCATACGCAGCACATGCATCTATGGAGAGAGAGAGAGAGAGAGAGAGAGAGAGAGAGAGAGAGAGAGAGAGAGAGAGAGAATCACTTTAATACAGGGAAAGCGGAACCAGGCACTCTTCCTCAGGCACTTGTAGTGCCAAGAGAGAGAGAGAGGCCTGATGCCCCATGAAATATTCAGTGTTGCATGCACTGGTTGCCGGAAGCAAAAAAAAAAAAAATGGGGAAAAAGCAAAACAATGAATATAAATGTAGCGGCGTCAGTGTGTGATGGGTTTTTCATTGATTTCCTTTTCCTTTTCCTCCCTCCCTCATTGTCATGAAAAGTGGATTCGCTTGCCAGACATACGGAAGAACGTGGATTTTCGCCGCCATATTCTGTTGCTTCGTGCGGATGCGATTTTCTCTATGGCTCTTGTGTGTTTTGGATGAGGAATTGTGTCGTGTGGCAGCTGCCAGAGTCCTCATTATGGGAAATGAGTTTGCGTTGTCTTTGTTACGCGCTGTGGATGTATACAGTACTTACATATCATTACTGCGTAGAATTCGCTCACAGTCTCGCTTTTTCTTCATGCTTGGTAAAAGGCTGGCATCAGCACCGAATGGTTAATACCTAAAAATAGGAAAATGAACGTACATGTAAAAAGTTTTAAAAATATATTACAAATTGAATACGATATTTTTTTTGAGTTTTGCCTCTTTTATATGCTTTTATTTAACTTGACTTTTGCATCTGTCTGCCTGTTTGGGTCAAAGCTCGTGCACCTCCTCCCAAGGGAGAAATGGGTATCTACACACACACACACACACACACACACACACACACACGTTATATATATATAAACATAAATAATTCTCCTGGCACCCCTTCTAGGACGAACTAGACCACATCACCTACCTGTAGCCTACTTTGTCTTTTGATGAAGACCTTTTGTTATAGTAAAATGATAGGACAGTACTTGATTATACTTAGCACCCTCCCACCATCCACCCACTGGTTTTTGCGGAATGACGTATTTGAATATGAACCTTCTTTTTGCGATGTTTTGATGCTGTTCAGCCGATCTGTGGCGTTCTCCACCAAGGTGGTTCGTTTGAATAATAATAATAATAATAATAATAATTATTATTATTATTATTATTATTATTATTATTATTATTATTATTATTATTGAAATGTTTTGAGGTGAGCACGTTCCTCCCATTTCCTAGGACCTCGCCAAGAAACTTTCGCTCAGGAAACCAGTATTTTTTTTTACTTTATCGACGCTAAATTTTAAGCCATGATGCTGCCTAAATTGTTGTCAGTGAGGCGCCATCATGTGCGGCTTCAATTTTATCACTAATTTTGGTGGACTTGGTTGTGAGTAGTGAGCCAGCTGTATGCGACAAGTCGACAACTTGTCGGCGTGACATCGCGTTTTGGTTTAGTATTTCCCTTTACCTTCTCTTACTTCCTAATGAGCACCATATTCCTTGAAAGCTTGAATTTCAAGTGAGAGAGAGAGAGAGAGAGAGAGAGAGAGAGAGAGAGAGAGAGAGAGAGAGAGAGATATTAAATGTAACCTCCGCTTGTTGATGTTGACTTATGGACAGATACTGACGTAATAACGAAGCAGAGAAAAGTTGAATAATTGCAATTCAACTCATTTCAGAGTAGAACATTCAAAAGAACCCAAATTCTTTAATACTTTTAGGAAATTCTAGTGTGAAGAACTGCAGATCATACTATATGGGAATCGGCTTACAGTTAACCGAGGGCATTTGAGGGAACCGGGATATAAGAACAGAAATAGGTTGAACAGGGAAATTGAATGAGACTTCTATCATCCTAGGTGAGATGAAGCTTGAAAATGAATAACGTCGAATTTGCAGTCGGGAATCTGTGTGGTGGTTAAATTTCTGAAAACTGGCATTGCGGTGATTCCGGTTAACGACTGTTGCCTGGAATATTTCAGTAGAAAATCCCCATCACTTCTGGAGAAGGCTAATTGGCAACTTGTTTTAGCAAAGAATTTTTGACATTCAGAAACAGAGGTTAAAAAGTTAAGTATACCTTAGTTTTACCAGACCACTGAGTGATTAACAGCTCTCCTAGGGCTGGCCCGAAGGATTAGACTTGTTTAACGTGGCTAAGAACCAATTGGTTAAACTACTCAGCCTATTGTGGAATCGGAACCACATTATATCGAGAAATGAATTTCTATCACCAGGAATTTATATTTTGTATCCGCTAAGTAGCAGTACTATAATTATATGTTTGTAGCCCTCAGACTCGGTCAAGATACAATAGCATGGACAGTGTTCTCGGAAATCCACACCACATTCAAAATCCGCTTGAATTACTGAAATAATACTGATACATAACCGCATTGTACTTTGTGTGGCATTAATCTGGCCGGCTTGTAAAATGGCGGAGAACTCGAGTGGCATAAGTGGAGAGGAATCTTTCCGACCGGAATCAAGAGCTGAGATCCCACTCTCCTCTGGGCTTGACCACATTAAGTCCTGGTTTCCTATGTAGAATGATTGTTCCATAACCCTTCTCGCCAATCCACTGCAGTAACTAAGGCTTTTGGGATCGTGCGTGCGCGTTTGTGAGTGATGATGGGGTTGGAGGTAGGGTTGGGGGTTAGAGAAGGAGGAAGGGTTTAGAAAAGTGGGGTTCATACGGGGATATGAAAAGGGACCAGTGAGCTTAAACATGAATGACAAAGGATTGCTCGGCTTAGTTGGGGGTGGAGTCATATTGGGGGAGGGGGGGAGACATCGCCGAAGTGAACAGCTTTTCGCCATTGTGTTTCATTATGAAATTATGACCCAGCTCTCTCTCTCTCTCTCTCTCTCTCTCTCTCTCTCTCTCAAGGCGAGGAACCCGTTCTGTCACTCGGACAAGGCGAAGAAAGGAACATTATGGGCGCCTTCCTTCAGAATACAGTCATGTTTTGTTGACCTAAAAGAAAAAGTGCTCTGCAGTGCGACAGCCATCTGAGATTACAACACTATCTCACAGTGTCTGTGAGTCTTGCCATAAGTCTAAATGACGTTTTTCATCAACCGAGAAAACAAAATTTTGCTCTACTCATACCTTGTGTAGTTAGACGTGGATTAGTTTATTTGTCATAAAACCATAGAAAGTAATTGTTTCAATAATATACTTGTATATATATATATATATATATATATATATATATATATATATATATATATATATATATATATATATATATATATATATTATAATCCCATATACTTCAAATTTACTTTTCTTTATTAACCAAAATGTAAAAAATATAAAAGTTCTGTAATCGTACCTTGTGAAGTTACGCATGGATTAGTTTATTTGTTGGTCGTAAAACTCTAGAAAGCAATTGTTTCTATATATATATATATATATATATATATATATATATATATATATATATATATATATATATATATATATATACATATATAATTATATATATTTATGTATATACATATACAGTATGTGTGTATTACACCTCACCCCTTTTGAAATGTAAACGACAATTATTTCCCTGAAACAACACCGCACTGTTCCACCTGCCCGACTTCGTTTATCCCTCACCCTTTGAACCGTCATAAACCAAGTAAAAGTTACAATAAATTACGCCTTGGAATAATCATAAGCTCTCGAAAATTCATCAGTCTACTCCGCATCAAACCCTGCGGGTAATTTAGTTTATCTATCCCTCCGAATTATCATATAAGCCCTGAAAAGTATTACCGCAGCTTCATACTCTCTCGCCATCGGGGTTAGAACAGCGGACTGGTGATCTGTTTGACCGCTAAATATGTAAATGGCTCGGCAAGGGTCATGAATATGCCATTTTAAGTACACACAACGTGTTATCTGGTGTTTTTTTCTTTTTTCATTATTTTCCTTTTTTCCCTGTCATGGGTTTGTTCATTATGCAGTTTACTGTGAAAAAGGGCGGGAGGGGTGAAGGTTGTTTTTCCTCCCGTTCGCTAATAGGCTGTAGTTGAATGAATCGTGGTCAGTGTTTTGTCCCGGTTTGATAATGTCTTGGTGTGTGTGTGTGTGTGTGTGTGTGTGTGTGTGTTGCGCGCGCACGAGAGCAAGAGAAAGGGTGGGAGGATGTGAACTTTTATACCAGGATCGTTAGGCTTTGAGAGGGAGGGATTAAGGCAGAGTAGCAAGCGAGAAAAAAAGAATTTAAAACTTGACTTTAAAAAGAAGAGATTCAGGAATGGAAATTAGAGAGAGGGAAATAACATATTCACTAGGCTTATGATGTTTGTACCTTGATTACACATACTTCTGCAAGAGAGAGAGAGAGAGAGAGAGAGAGTAGAATTATAGGCCAAGATTGTGCGATTAGGGAATGAGGCACTTCTGTATGATACCAGAGTCGAATCGTCGTCGGTTTTCATTGATGAGATTAAAAAAGCACCTGTGTGATTTATCAGTAGAAGAAGAAGAAGACGAGGGGTAGACGATGGTAGTTTTTTTTAGGGGAGCCGGTGTAGAGATAAGATACGACTGTTTGAAGAAGTTCAACAAACAGTGACGTCACATAATGAATAAAAGAGACGTGAATGATGGTATACTCTGAATGAAGCGAAGATGATAAGGACGAGTATAAATTTAATTAGCTAAGCAGGATACGATCTTGTGTGTGTGTGTGAGAGAGAGAGAGAGAGAGAGAGAGAGAGAGAGAGATGGAAAAGGAGTGGCTGCATAAAAAAAAAACCAAGAGATTTATGATTCAATTTTACATAAAGCAGACAAATGC
>NC_089747.1:14235000-14257500 GCF_040412425.1 Macrobrachium rosenbergii
CTTAGTATGTATACTCTACATATTTATGGTTAGAAGAAATGATTACGTATTTATGGTTAGATAAAGTATTATGTGTTCATGAATATGTTAGATATGTTTGATACTGGAGTATAAGTAAAAAGTTGTAGAAAACTCCCAAGGTTGTCTGGACGAACCACTACTGCATGTTTTGTCGAAATTATAAAGTAAATCTATAAATTAAATAAATTGTTCAGTAGATGGAAAGTATTCTATAGTTTAGTCTCATCATACCTTAGAATCTCCTCTTAATAGTAATTCCTGGGTTATTGATTACGTGTTCAAATGCATGCATAGCAATTATAACGGCTTAAAACGTGACTGAAGAGTTTCATGGCGCCCATCTAAAATCTAACTCCATATAACTGTCGGCAATTTTACTTTGCAAAGGGAATTTTCCCAACACTTACTCTTAGTTCGTTTTAAAGAGAGTTTTCCCAACACTTACTTTTAGTTCGTTCGAAAAAGAATTTTCCCAACACTTACTCTTAGTTCGTTTTAAAGAGATTTTTCCCAACACTTACTCTTAGTTCGTTTTAAGTTAAATTTTTCCTTTATGGAGCTGAACACTTAACGAGTTCTTGCCACTCTTCTGTGTTAGGACTGTTCTTTCTTTTTACTATCTTCTGATAAACTAGAATCCCGAAACCAAGGTATTCTGGACGAAAAAAATGTCATTTTAGTTATTGCAGAAGAAACTGATTACGTAGTTTTAAACTAATTACTTATACGTGGTTCTTAGACTATGATCCTGCGAACCTCAAAAATTTCAGGACTAGCCATGGCCGAGATTGAAGCAGTTGTTCGTCTACCGTAAAATTATTTACTGAATTTTAATGAGCCTCTCTTAGAATAAAAATTTATATTTGATTTATTTATTTGGATGAAACTAAACCACAATGCCTTAATGTAATTCTGGCCCGAAAGAACGAAAGAGAAGAGGAAGAACGAAAAGAGAATCGAGCGCAACTCGCGAAAAAGTCAACAGACCGCCTCTTTAAAAGGGAAGATTGCTTTTCAGTCGGTTTCTCTATTCCAGTGGTTCTTAACTTTTTTCAATGGCCGTACCTCTTGGCATCTCAGAAGATTTTCTCGTACCCCCATCCAATATAAATACAATACAAACATATGAAAAGGATTAGTGATATGAACCTTGTTGGCTATCATGTCTCGCACCCCCAGGTTTAAGAGTTCGTACCCGACAGGTACCCCAGGTTAAGAACCACTGCTCTATTCAGTAAGCCGAAAAAGACAATAATTCTATTTGCTCAGTATATGGCATAAAAGCTGTACATCCCACGTGATTCTCCTAACTTTAATGGATAAAAGGACTGAAAATTATAAAAAAAAAAATCAGGTATAAAGGACTTGTAACTGCTGTAGTGCGCCGTCGTCACTGAAGAACAGGAAAAGTGTGTGACGCTTGACACGTAAATATTACAAACACATCCTGGTTGCTGTGCCATCGTTTCACTAATTTAAGGTCTGTCTTCAGTGTTCTCGCAGATCAAAGAGATGCTTTATCAAGCTCTCGTGAGGAACAAAATCTTGATTTTCTTTCTTTTTTTTTCCGAGTTGGCGGAGGAAGAATATTCTCCATGAATGTGAAGTCGGGGTATTTGATCTTAAGAGTTATGAGCACACGCATATATATAATATATATATATATATATAGTATATAGTATATATATAATATATAAATATATATATATATATATATATATATATATATATATATATATATATATATATATAAATATATATATATATATATATATATATATATATATATATATATATATATATATATAGTGTGTGTGTGGGAATGTTGGTATGTTCTTTTTACTTCTCTGTCAGCCTGTCTTCCGTGAATGACGTTTTCCAGTTACGTTTCCGTTGCTTCGTGTCACCTATCCACGTTTTTTCTTATTATTTACTTTTCTTGTCAACGATCCGTTTTTTGTATCTTTTTTTTTTGTCTTTTCTTCCTCCTGTCTGTCTACGTTTTACAGGTCTGCGTTTTTATTTTGTATTGACTTATTATTTTCATATTTGTATTTATTTTATTGTCTAAACGTTTAATTTGTTTTGTCTTCTCTATCTTGTCGTAAATGTACCTGTACGTGATTTTATTTTCCTTTGTCTTTTTTTCCTTATTGCCTTTATTTTTATTTATTCTATCCTATCTCTTCTGCCTGTCTAAAAGTGGGCCTTTTGTTCCAACTCATAATTTAACTTTTTTAACTTTTGTATTTCGCTCTCGATCGCTAAATCATTTTAGCGCGGAAGTTCTATCTTGTTATATGACATTAACGTTTTCTTGAGTGCTCTCATATTTTCATATGCTTGTTATTTTGAGCTCAATACTTATCAAAGCTATTGCTGGTGTCTTTTATTTTCCTTTTTTTTTCTTGATGTATAAATTTTTTCAGGTGCAAGGTTCTCTCGGGTTATCTAGGTTTTTTTTTATATCATTCCCGGTAGTTTTTTTTTTTTTCAGAGACAAATTTGTGTCATGTTGCCATGGGTTTCATTATTATTTCATTATTTTTTCTCTTGGTCCGGTCCGTGACATTTTTAACGAGCAGGTCTCTCATGCTCTCACCTTTTTTATTGTCAGCATTTCGTCACATTTTGCAGATAATATTTTAGGTGTCTTTCTGGAACAATGAAATCTTTTGAGGCCATTGGCGGAATTAATGAGAATTTTAGTGAGATAAAATTTTTTCGAGGAATTTTGTACTGAAATGGCAAGTGTGCATAAATGATCAGTTCATTTGTAGGAATTTGTAAGGACTTAAAATTCCATTTACTCTTCTTCAATATGCTCTGTGTACTTTAATTTTGTATTGTAAATGTGCCTGACTCTTGTAGAAGAATATTTTTTCTTTCATTTTTCATTTTTTTTATTTGCACCTTACGAGTTCAAATTTAAGTTTTGTTTGAACTTAAAATCTATCCTAAATTAGAGGATATTTATATGAAACAGGCAAGTAATGCAGCCTTCGTCAGATTTGTTAAAAATACCCTGATTCATCATTAACTTTTAAGGATGAGCGCATCAAATTCAGATCGGTGAAAACCTGTAAATATAATAATTTTTTTATACAGTGCAAGTAAAATTAATTTTATTTGAATGTAATCGAAGACAATTTAATTTGTAATTCGTTGTAATATGTTAATTGCACTTAACCATGAGTTATTGAAGCTTTTACTATAAATTTAGTGAATTGATAGAACGAGTCAGACTGTCTTTACCATTTGCAGAATAATTAATTCACATGTAATTCATCCTGCAGGTTATGCAATTGTAGCACAGCCTTAGAATTCAACAAGCAACAGCTCATTAAATTCTGCAGTTCACTCTCTTCACCCACCTTAATTTTCAATTTCTAGGAAAGACAAGTCAGGCTCAGTCTCATGGGATAGTAAAAATCTAGTGAGTTAGTAACTCACTTTCTAGGATAAACTTTCTAGGACAAATGAGTCAGATTCAGAATTAGTTGAAACTGGCAAGAATTCAGTGAATCAGTTATCCATCCGTAAAGAGGCAGGTATCAGACGCTTCCTTAGAGGTATTTAGTGAGAATTCGCTAATTGATCTGTAAGATAAATTAGTGTAAATTATTTTCAGTCAGTTTAAACCGAAAGGAAAACAGCGATCTGATTTATAATGTAGACTTCAGTTGCAAAATCCATTAGATTTTTACTGAATATCTCGAAGTGATTTGCACCTATTTTCCCATTAATTCATCTGTTTCATAAAACTCCAATTTTTCCTTTTGCGTCCGACGCGCTTGCGCTGTGATTTTTCATTGTTATTTTTTTTAATTCTCGCCGAAACGCCGTGAGAATATAAAGGTGTGTGATATTTAAGGCATTAACCCCCCGCCCCGAGGAAATTGAAAATAAACGACCCTTAAAAACTCTAATGGGGTTTGTGGTCGCGATGTAAAAATTATGGGTGTGCTGTTGCATACTGCCTCGCGATGCCTCCCTCCCGCTGGGGAAAGGGGGCTCAGTTCGGAGAGAGAGAGAGAGAGAGAGGGAGAGAGAGAGAGAGCGAGCGAGAGATAGCTGAATCTACTTGTAAGTTTATAAATACATGAAATACTTATGAATAATTATAGCAAAGCTAAACAAAGTTTCTGAATTTAAATGAAAGGATACGAAAGGTATTATATATATATATATATATATATATATATATATATATATATATATATATATATATATATATATATATATATATATATATAGATAGACAGATGGATAGGTAGATAGATAGATAGATAGATAGATAGATAGATAGATATTGTTGGGCTCCTTTAGGCACCAGAAAAGTTGGAAGACCCGGACCTACTTGTATGAGGCATATGAGAGGAAGGCTGTATGTTTCTGGTATTTTGGTTTTAAACCTCACGTGATTCTTTTGATACACACACACACACACACACACACACACACACACACACATATATATATATATATATATATATATATACATATGCATGTATGTATACATATATATTCATGAAAGTTATTCCATATGTTACCTTTATATTGAGAGAGAGAGAGAGAGAGAGAGAGAGAGAGAGAGAGAGAGAGAGAGAGAGAGAGAGAGAGAGAGAGAGACGTGAGGCCACTATCATGGCTGCCATCACCTAAAGGAGGAACATCATCACTCGAATGCCCTGGACCTTTTTCACTTCAGAGCCGTATGAAGTTACGCTGAAGTGCTGGCGACCACTTACATACAAATGCCACTTGCGGAGGTGAGAGAGAGGAAAAGGTGCTGGCAGAAATGGTACTCTTGATATCTTTACCCTTGTTATTGACTGCTGACTTCAGGATAAAAATTTTCTCTATATTTATCTATATTTGTGTTTGACTGAGAAGTCAACGTGAAGTAGATTCTTATTTTGAATATGTATTGTTTTTAAATCTTTCGTTAAATGAAAGAAAAGATGAAAACTGAAAAATGTCAACGAAGGTTCCTTGATGATTGCTGCTGAAGCCACGGTAAAAACAAATTTATGATGGAAGTATTATTATTTGATCTATGTGACAGTTATTTATAGATGCATTGCAGTGTAAGGTTCCCTTATGGAAGTACCTCCGGGTCGGTATTTTAGTATAAGCTTCGTAGTTTAGGTTTCCATATAAAAGCCAGACGATTATGAGTTTGCTGTTTAGGCACTGCGGTGTAAGTCATACAGGTTACACAACTTATCTCGCTCCCTCTTTCTTCTTTTTCTCCTTAAAACACGCACCGTCTTTCAAGGACTTGTGCAGGTAATTATGTAAATTACTAGTATTTCTCTCAAGTTGAAATATTCACTATATATATATATATATATATATATATATATATATATATATATATATATATATATATATATATATATATATATCACACACACATACACACACACTAGCTGACCAACCCGGTGCTGCCCGGGAAAACTCTTAATGACAATCGATAAACGCTCTCTCTCTCTCTCTCTCTCTCTCTCTCTCTCTCTCTCTCTTCTCTCTCTCGTTAAGATAGTTGCTTTAATTATAATGCCCAACATTTTTGACATTTTATATTTCACCTCTTCTCATCCCCCGTTCCTATCGGGCTGAACTTGGACTTAAAGAGCATCGGGAGTGTCACTATTCATCCCAGCGTCCTCGATAACTTTGGATTAGATACTAATATCTGTCGTTTTCGGTTATTTTTACATGTTACCCCCTTCCTGGCCCCACCACCTTTGGTTCCTCGTGTAATGTCTTACCAACCCCCCCCCCCGTATTGTTTTCCGGATAGTAAGTCATATGTATACAAAGTTTGGTTGAAATTGCTCAGTGCATTTCAGAGTTATGCTGGAACACACACACATACATACATACATATATACATACATCCATTTTTATATACAGTATATAGATACACTATATATATACATTATATATTATATATGTACACTATATATATATATATATATATATATATATATATATATATATATGTATGTATGTATTATATATATATATGTATATATATATAATATATATATATATATATATATATATATATATATATATATATATATATATATATATATAGTTAACAACCAAACTTTTTTTTATCCAATTTGATGGTCCCTTAAATATTATATTTTGTAATTAACCACATTTTCTATTATTGGGGAAATACAAACAAAAAGCGCCACGCTGTGAAATGAGGAAAAAAACATGGCCGTGGAAGAAAAGTATGTTAAAAGAAAAAAGTAGCTTAAAGGCAAAAAACAAAAATATTCCTTTGTGAAATGAGCATCGCCTTAAAATTCAAGAAAAGAGTTGTGGTAATTATAGAGAATCCACCAAACAGTAAAGTAAAAGATGGAAAAAGGGAGGAAATACATTTGGAATCTTTTCGACGCTTTTAAAGTGTTCTTGAAAGTTTCCGAAGGAAGTGGAGGGAGGACCCGGTTTACCTCCCCTCCCCAACTTTTTTTTCCCCCTCATTCAGGAGTTGAGGTTTTGAGTTTTCCTGGAATCCAAACAGGCCCCCTACCCCATACCTTTTCGTTCTGGATGCCTAACAAATGACGTGGAACTCTTTTTTTCCCTAGCTTTAGGAAAACAGTGAGATCTACGCGCGTAGTCTCCGGAATTCTGAAAAAGTACAACGCTGCTTCATTTTGAAATTTGAATTTAAAACACCGTAATAATGTTGCCTTCGTTGAAATGTTGAAATGCAGTAGAGTATCTAATTTACTTTTTTTTCCACCTTCGACTGGACTGCGGCTGACACTGACATAATTTAGCTGCCGCTGTGTTAGCGAATTGTGTTTAAACTTTAATTTAAACCGGGATATCCGGGAAAAGCCCTTGTTAAAGTGATGGGGGATGTCGCTTTTATATTATTATTATCATTATTATTATTATTATTATTATTATTATTATTATTATTATTATTATTTAGTCTCGTTTCTGGATTTCCATAAGACTTATGCAGGATTTGTTCTTAGGTGAGAACTGAAACTTGTATTTCGATAAAGAAGTTGGACAGCTGAATAGGAAAAGACCAGTGGGAACGGCTGTATAATAACAGGCAGGAAGCAGTGCACCTAGGGCTCAAGCAGTGACGTTGCGCAGACCTCTTAGGTCCATCTACAGTGAGCCATACAGAGCATACTCTTGTAAGGGATACCCTGCTTTCCGACGGGATCTTTTATGAGTTAATGACCCATAATCAAGGTCTAGGGAAAGGAAGTCAGTTGACCTTTGTCTCAAAATCCGACCGTAAGAGACGCGTTTTGAATATTTATTTCGTTGTGTTGTAACTACTGTGATAAGTAAATAATGTATGTTGAAATTAATTACGTTGTTCTGTAACTGTATTTCTAGGTAAATTATGTATTTTGAACATTTATGTCGCAGTTTTTCGGAACATGCAAACCAGGCTTAGATTAATAACTTAATGATGTATTTTTAGGAAATTATCCTGAATCATTTTGAAATACTTTATCCTGTCCCCTATGCAACCAAGAGGATCCTACACATTGAAAGAGACGAACAAAAATGTGTCACATACACCAACCAAAGTTAGGTTGTTAATGGCAACCGATATATCCTTGAAACAACGAAATATTTTGGAATAAGCACAACAGTTTACCAGCTGGCCCAAAAAAAACACGGAGGTCAAGAATTAGTTCACTGTATGTCAAGAAAATAAGCGGACTTTTACATGTTCAACGGCAGTTTGTGCTCTTGACAGATATGGAAACCCGAGCTTTTAGGGGTTTCCAAAGAATCTGTAGGATAAAAGATCTTTGTAAGCATTTACTCCTATTTTATATTTAGACGTTAGAGAAGAGTCTGTAGTCTGTATTTTCTTAGATTCAATTAGGCAGTGGAAAAGATCGGGGCTTTATGACAACCACACAAATTTATGAATTGATTTTGTTGCCAGAGCGGACACCAAAAATATAAGAAATCGTACGAAGTTTCGGTACAGTAGAAATAAATTTCTGGAAGAGTTATCTGTCAAGAGAAGTTATTCTTCTCCATAACTAAAAGAAATAACTAAGAGAAACGTCGAAAATTTAGAGGGGAGAGGAGATGCAATTAGGACCTTTGTCAGACAGCCGTAACCCTCTTCTGACACCGGCAGAAAATAACATTTGTATCCGAAAACAATGTTGCTCCTTTCGCTTGTGGAAGCGATACCTCCCGGAGGAGAACATAAGATTCACTAATAACACTAATTACAGCGTTTTAAAACGCCGAGGCCTCGGTATGGGCGATTAGGAATCCGGAACAGGCCCATTCTGGCCGCAGAACCGCGCCGTTCTAGCCCGAGACACGCGCCAATGTGGCGTGTTTTCAGTTTCTGGAGGAGACGCCGCCTGATTTATGGCGCAGATTAAGGCGAAGGATGCATGTGTGAGGACGGATGGAAAAGGGAGAGAGCTCGGATCGCAAGTGTTCCTTCGAGGTTCTCTGGCTTGCCTTCGTTTATGTATGTGGTTTTGTGTGTATATATTCATTTATTTTTGTTTAGTTATGGGATCATCGTACTGTGACTTATATAGAGCTGCTTCGGATGCATTTTTGTGAATGTTACCTGTGGTAATTTTCATTTGCTGAGATATGTATATATATATGTGTGTGTATGTCTGTATGTATGTATATATATATATATGTGTGTGTATACATACATATATATATACACACACACACATATATATATATGTGTGTGTGTGTGTGTAAGGAAAAATGAGGAAAATGAGCTTTCGCTTTCCGCCCAAGCTACGGGCTATTTAAAGTGTAATCAAAAAGACGGTAGACGTAATGCTCACATGTTTAGGAGAGAGGCAGAACAATATTAAATAAATAAATATGTATTGTGTATTTATGGCGTGTGTGGGTGTTGGGGGGAGGGGAGTGATGTTGATTTATTTTTCAACTAAGGCTTGGCTGTGGCTGTAATGGGCCGTGCAAGGTACGTCCACAATTCATACCCGCCCGTGTACGTGGGCAGGAACATGAAATAGGCGTGCGAGTGTTTTGGGTAAGTCAGGAGGGATGCGCGTCTCTTGCTGTTGATATATTTCGTCATGCTCCGCCCATGTGGTCCTGGCTTAAGCGTTCTCGATTTACCCTCGAAAACCGATGTCCCAGCTTTCGTCGGTGTTTTGAGAATTTTTTGTAAATAGAAAGTTTTTATTTTTTGGGTATTCCATTCGTTTTACATCTTCAATTTATGTAGCATTTTCAAAATTGATTTATTTGTTTGATTTTGGATTTTTTTTTTTACTGTTTAGGAATAGGGATTTTTTTTTACTGAATAATGCAAGCGTGAACGCTCAAAGAAATTCTTTCGTGTTTGGTTTTATTAGGCAATGTTTAAAAATTATTCTATCGTTTAGAATGAGCGATTTGTGCTTTTGTAAGTGAATGAGACCTGAAATATATATAGTGTAATTTAGATTGAAAGTGAATTAACTGCAGTAATTAATGCTGTAGAATTAGATGAGCCAGGGAAATTAACATTTTATATATTTAGAAGTAAATGAGCCCCGGTAATACTCTCTTTTATACAGTATCCACTTTTACCGCCTCACTTTTCTTCCTCCTTTTTCGTTTCTGACTTCTGCTTTATTTCTGCATTCACGTCAGGACTCCGCTCGTTAGGGTTAGCCTTCCGTCACGGTTTTATTCCTTTTTTTCTTTTTTTCTTTTGTCCCCGTGTATTATTGTATTGTTTCATTTTTCCTCTCTTTGTGTTTTTCGTTTGAGTGCCCCCCTTTACACGCCGAAATTTTTATGTTATGTCCCTCTATTCATCCTCGGTCGTATCTCTTGTCACGAAATGGAAATAAAACGTGGCGTGATGGCCAGTTTTGTATGGTCGCTAATATTTTTTCTTTTTCTTTTTTTTTTTTGTGTGTGCTTGCGCATGAAAGAGGGGGTGATTATGTTTGTGTGTGTTGCACTGTAAATATGTATACGCATTTTTAAAGCATCATTGGAAGGTTCTTGGGGAGAATTTTATACAGTGCAGCAGAAATGTATTCAGATTAAGCCAGTTTTTCAAAGGAGAGGACATGATATCTGGAATTACACACGAGTCGTTGTTCAATATGAGAGTGAAGAGAAATAACACTTGATGGTGAAAAGTTTTAATATTTCACCAAGAGATTACAACGAATTGTGAAATGAAACTTCGAGAGTCAAAAGCACCCAGGAAGATGTAAGGTAGCAGAAGCGAAGGATGGTTTGACTGTTGAAAAAGGACAAGATACACAGGTGTAGAAACACCAGATCAGACTTTTGAGTTGGTGTAGCCATTTAAAAATCATAGTAGAAGTAAACATTCTGATTTTTTATGGTCTAAAAGAATTACAAATCAAGAAAACCTTGTGTTATTGGGTTCTCATTTTTAGAAAGAAAGGGTATTTTACATAAAATAAAAGTAAGCGTAGCTGACCGACTTAGTGCTGACAGACTTCATAGTTTTGACTCAGGGTGTTGACACTTTTCTGTTGGTAAAATAATTTTTGTTTTTATTTCACAAAGGCTTCACGATGAAAAAAAGAAATATAAACTCCATTTTTTTTATTGGTTTGGAGATGAAATGCCTAATCAAATATATTTTAAAATGCACAGAAATGTTTCTGTTAGACTGAAAATTTAGTTCGCCGAAAACTAAATGATTAAGCATTGAAAATCAAAAGCTTAATGGTCTAACTCCTTCGGGATATTTAAAATATTCCAGTTGATTACTGGGTTCAAAGCTGGTTTAAATTCGTTAATTCTTCCTTGCATATTTTAACGCTCCACTTGTGTGTTCTTAGACACACGTGCAAATTGATCCCTAAAATATCACAAATGCTGAAGTATTATTTATATATATATATATATATATATATATATATATATATATATATATATATATACAATATTTATATGTGTATATGTGTATGTTGTATTATTTAGGTTTATCAACAAGTCTTTGGGGATGGGGCTGCTAGCCCTAAGCGGCTGGGTGGCCTGCGGGAGCGATCCACGGACTTAAGAAATGTTAGCTAGTGTGTGTGTAGGTGCAGTTTATATATTCACTGGCTTGTGTTTTTTACAGCATAATGTTTCCAATTTCCTGTACATTTTCTTGCCATCAAGATTAAAATTCTGAAGAAAAAGGCGAAAAGTTACTTTGCTTGCATTGACGTTCGGAGGTTGATGACATACAAGACAACAACATAGCTTTCGCGTCGAGTTTCCGTGCATGAAAGCAACACTTGCTTGTTGAGTGCCATGCACGTCTATTATGGCATTTCCAAAGGCACAAACACTGGCGAAGATTTGTAGAATTACACCCCGAGGCCGCCCAGCTGCGTTATGCAACTCGAGAGCTGAATTAAGAGACAGTTTATATCGCGCTCGGATAGAGAGCCCAGGTTAATTAACACCCAGGTAAGAATTAGGTGTCAGTGAGAGGATCCTCAATAGAAACCGACTTTACAGCGAGCGCTTCGCATTTGCGTCATGCATGATTCCTGTTGCAGGGAGTTGCTTTCATTGCTGCGTGCATGTTGATTGCCACTTAGGTTATCTCCGGCCATAGTCGATGTTTACAAGATGGTTATATGTTTTTTGTTTTAGTGGTGCATATGCCGTGTGTGTGTATGTTTTTTGTGGAATTTTGTATTCGTTTTGACAATTCAGGTTTCTTATTTGTTTAAACTCAAGCCTTTTTGTTGTAAGTTTCATCTGTGTTTTCATTTGATTGGATACGCCTTCGTCAATTTCAATAAGCAACTTTGTTATTCTCTTAAATTACTTTTCTTATTAGTTGTACATTTCAAATATACGCTTATGAGAATAAGATATATACCATATTTAGCCAGTCTGTTCAGAGGCAGGTAAATACCTTTTGTTCTTTTTTCTATTTTTATGTCCGATATTGGGGGAATTGGGATATATTGGGCCCAGGAAAGGTTTAGAGTATGGGTGAAGTCAAAAACGATATTGGGCGATAATCCTGAGAACAAAATAGGAAGCTTGTTTGGGATCTTGGGGCATTATTACAGAAAGTTGACAAAGGATGTATAGCTTAGTATATATATATATATATATATATATATATATATATATATATATATATATATAATATATATATATATATATATATATTATATATATATATATATATATATATATATATATATATATATATTTAAACAGAATATGGCCCACAAAGAAAGATAAAACAAGGGAAATGCAAGATCTTCCGACGTTATTACAGGGCAATTCGAAGCAGACTGCACACAGCGGAACAAGAGATTACAAAGACTTAATTTTACAAACAACAACTAAGACTGAAATTAAAATGGGGTTAAAACCGAGTTGTCTCTATAATCTTGTGTTCCATTGTGTGCGGATTGATTGAAATTGCCTTAGAATTGAGGCGAAAAATATTCCACTCCTATATTTCAGCTGTCCTCGTGGCCATATACTCTTTTTATATTTTATGTCAAGTTGTTCTCCCTGTGGTAAAAGATATATCTAAATATCTGTATCTGCATCTGTCTATTTATCTGTCTGTCCATCTATATCTGTCCGACAAATGTTATGTGTCAAGAGCGTTTATAAGGCATTTGCAGGTGTCGTATTCTAGCACCTGCATATACACTAACACACACAGACACACACACACACACACACACTAGCCAGAATTTCTTAAGTCCGTGGATCGCTCCCGCCGGCCACCCAGCAGCTTAAGGCTAGCAGCCCCATCCCCAGAGACTTGTTGCTAAGCCTAAATAATCCAACGTACACACATATATATATGTATATATAGTGTATATATTTAGGCATTTGTGATACTTTTTCACAAATCGTTTGTCCGTATTTCACCAGTGAGCAGGGGTACAGACCTATTCGAAATATATGGTGTTTTTACGGGCCTCTAGTTAGCTTATATATATATATATATATATATATATATATATATATATATATATATATATATATACACATATATATATATATATATATACATATATATATATATATATATATATATATATATATATATATATATATACACATATATATATGTGGTGGATAGATAGATAAATAAACAGATATATTTTTGCGCGTCGTTTATGTAGCGTATTTGTATTTTGTGTTACTGTAGGTTTTTCGCACTCAGAATTTAACGGTCCATAAGCATGAATCGATTCAGTGCCATCCTAGCTACAACAGACCGTATCAGCGGTGCTTACGGCCTCAATGCGGGATGGATATCTAGGTCAGGTTGCTTGAATTCAGTATCAGACCGACTAAATTAACTGCTTCGAGAAAACATCCGTTTTGAGGTCACGTAATCACGTCGCCGAGTCGCTTCGAACGTTTGTCAGTAATCACTTGCGTGGTATACTGTTTAAGTCTCTCTCTCTCTCTCTCTCTCTCTCTCTCTCTCTCTCTCTCTCTCTCTCTCTCTCTCTCTCTCTCATGCGTTAGCTGAGAGAAGGGATACCTCTTGGTTCTTTGGAAAAATTATGGGCCATTGTGGAGGTCAGGCTTTTCAATGTTCTCTCTCTCTCTCTCTCTCTCTCTCTCTCTCTCTCTCTCTCTCTCTCTCTCTCTCGTACGTTAGCTGAGGGAGAGTATACCTCATCATTCTTGGGGGAAAAATTAGGGGCCATTGTGAAGGTAAGGGTTCTGAAGTCTCTCTCTCTCTCTCTCTTAGGTTAGCTGAGAGAAGGATACCTCTTGGTTCTTGCTGGAAATTGGGGATCCTTTATGAAGGTCAGGCTTTGAAGGGTCTCTCTCTCTCTCTCTCTCTCTCTCTCTCTCTCTCTCTCTCTCTCTCTCTCTCTCTCTCTCTCTCTCTCAGGTTAGCTGAGGGAGAGGATGCCTTTTGGTTCTGGGGGGGAAGAGTAGGGGCCATTGTGAAGGTAAGGATTTTAAAGTCTCTCTCTCTCTCTCTCTCTCTCTCTCTCTCTCTCTCTCTCTCTCTCTCTCTCTCTCTCTCTCATAAATAATTATTCCCTTTGAGCGTCAAAGTTTTTTTTATTTAGAGATACGCCATTTCAATGCTACAAATTGCCATAATGGTAGTTTTTGTGTGGGTGATTGAAGGAAAGGTGTGGAGTTATTCAAGGCCCTTTGCTGATTTTTGTCTTTTTATTTCCTCCTTACTTTCTCTCCCGTTTTTGTTTCATCGTTATCGATATTTTTCATTTTCCATGATTCTTGGCATTTGTGGGGTTGGAGATGAGAGCAGAAGTTGGAATTTGTGAAGGATGTTTTTGGTCAGTATTTTTATTGTGCACAAACATCATATATATATAAGCTTACACGCGCGTGCACATACACACACATATATATTTATATATATAATATACATACATACATACATATATATACATACATACATACATACATACATACATAATTATACTCCCCACTCTCAGTAGACTTCCTTTGGCCTATTACGCCGTGAATTTAAACAGGAAATTAACGTTGTTAAATATTAAGTGCCTTACACACTCAGCGGTAAAAGCTGAGTCTGAAAGTAGCCTATGTGAATTCTATTGTGTTATTTACGGAAAGTAAAGTTATCTTCCCTTTGGCTTATATCTTGCGATTAATCATTCCGAAATCAACTTTGCGCTCAGTTATCATAACGTTGTGAGAGTTGAATGGTGGATTTAGGAGGTTACGATATGAAACAAGGAAACAGGAAGAGTGATTCAAAATGGTAAATATTGGAGGAAATGGATATAAGGGAGACAAAATTGAAGAAAGGGAATGATAGTTGAAGTTGGGTGGAGAAAGTAGAAGATTAAAGTTCAGTGGAGAAGAAAAGGATAGGAAGATGGAAGATAAGAACTAGAATAGCGGAAGAAAAGAAAGGAGAAAGAAGAACGGGAAGATACGAAGGAAGAAAACTAGGAGAGCAGAAAAAATCAGTGGAAGGAATAGAAAGAAAAACATTGAGAAGTAAAGCTAAAGAGGAGGAAAAAAGAATGACCTGAAGTGGTAAGAAGTCCAAAGAGCTCCATGGAAGCCCCCCAAAGGTTGGGGGAGGAGACGGGGGAGGGAGGTGTGGGATGGGGGGCGAGTATTTAGGACTCCGTTTGTGGCAGGGGGAGTTATTTATGCATCATCTCGTATAATAAGTTCTTATCGCCGTTATTAATGAAGTCACCACGTCTTGGATCCTTTGCAAGCTAATGGGGGTTAGTTAAAGATATTAATTACCCTCTTAAGTAAAAACTCATGCGAGAGCTCGCCTCTTTAACCCGCGCTCGTGGTCGGGCACAAATACAGCATGCACAGACACAGTACACACACACACACACACACACACATATATATATATATATATATATATATATATATATATATATATATATATATATATATATATATATATATATATATATATATATGTGTGTGTGTGTGTGTGTGTAACTTTTTCTTTTGATTTTTATACATATTTGGTACAAAGGTTTTCTTGCTTGTTTGTTTTGCATCAGCCATTAATATTTTCTGCTTTGTCAGTATTTTCATTTGTTTGTATTTGCTTTTTATATATGTAGTAAATTTTTTTAATGGTGCTTAAGTTCACCATTTACTATTTTATTAGCTAAACAAAACCCAATGAGAGCTTTGAGACAGGAGGCTGGAGATGAGTGGAGATCTGTAGAAGTGAAGGCACAGGAGAGACATGAGAGGAGGAATTCACAGAGGCCCTTTGTGTCACAAGGCATTAGAGGCGGCGATGAAAATTATTATTATTATTATTATTATTATTATTATTATTATTATTATTATTATTGCTTAGAAATGAAGGAAAAACTACAGTTCATCAACTTGGGTTAGCGAATTTTCAGCAACTGAAAAAATGAAAAAATAAAACTTGAAAATTATAGAAAGTAAAATTGTTATTATTATTATTATTATTATTATTATTATTATTATTATTATTATTATTATTATTATTATTATTAGCTAGAAATGAAGGAAAAACTAGTTCTTCAACATACGCCCTGCTGGGCTAGCAAATTTCCAGCAACTGAAAGAATGAAAAAATAAAAATTGAAACTTATAGAAAGTAAAAATTATTATTATTATTATTATTATTATTATTATTATTATTATTATTATTATTATTATTATTATTATTATTAGCTAAAAAATAAAGCCAAGTTCATCAGCATAGGCTTTTCTGCGTTAGCAAATTTTCAGCAGCTGAAAGAATGAAAAAATAAAAAATGAAAATTGTGAAAAGTCACATAAGGCGGTCTTGACCTTTTAAAGAAAAGGGTCGTTTGTCGAAAAACAGATCGAGTCGTAAAAGTAATTGTTCGATCACCAAATGAGCTTTATCCTGTTTGTCGAATAAGAAGAGCCTTGTCGACTTGAATCCTTTGATTTGGGGAAAGTTGGGTTTGTTTTTACCCCTTTATTTCTTCTTCCGTTTATTTTTCATGAGGATAGTTTGACGGGTTTTAAAATTGATTTTCTTGTTCTCGCAATAAAGAGAATTTTGTATATTCATTTATTTTTTCCTCTAATTTTATTATTCGTAAAGTTTTTTTTAATTCCTGTCCTTGTTCGTAATTGCAATGTATATATATGTATGTATGTACGTATGACCGTAAAATACATTTCTGCCAAACTGTGAAATTATTCCTCCGTGCGTTGCAATTAGCGATGGTACACAAGGCATCCTAATATTTTTGTTGCAACATTGCATAGCTCAATGTTTTTTTCATGAAACAACGGACCCCATACCTTACCGAGCCAGAAATTGCATGCAATATATTTCTGGGCGGATCGATGCAGAAAATGTGTTTTCGCCTAATAATAAAAAAAAAAATGTTAACAGTTTCCTCACCGAGGCTATAGGAAACTCATAAACTTATATCGTTAGTTTGTTTTGGACGCAGCTGCCTTGTTCGTGGGAAGTCTCTCGAAAATGATTATTGCGTTATTTTTCGGTATGAGCAATTATCGCATGGGTAATTGGCATATATTGTCAATATTTGGCTTGACGGCTGTGGGTTCGAACGTTGGTTGGACCGTGGGTAATTCGATTCAGGATTAATGTGTTAATCCTGCTTCGATTGAGGGGGCTGACTGGTTGACGTGAAACTTGAGACCCAGAAATGCTAGTATTCAGTAAACCAGACCACTCTTTATATAGGATATTTCTCCATCACCAGCTCCTCCAGTACCACATAACGCAAAGGCACTCTTGTAATTTCACCACTGGTGTCTTTTCTCTGCTCTGTCTTCCACAAATCTCCACTCATCTCCAGCCTCCCGTCTGGGTCTTCCAGCCCTCTGGTGACAACAGAAGCCCAGCTGACGCTATCACGTGCTGTTCTCCCAGGGCCTGTGCGAGGGACATGTCCAAGACATCTCCATCTCCCCTTTATCACCATCTCATCTAAATATGGAACGTCCATAATTTCCCTTATGATAGCATTCCTAATTCTGTCCTGGCACTACATCCCATGGAGCATACTCTGTCCTCATTACTCCTGCTTTTCTAATGTTTACTTTAAATTCCATCTCTCAAGATATGTGATGCATTCTGTTAAGCAAGCTATGTAAATCTGGAGTGTTTTGATCTTATACTGTTTTCTGATGGCAAAAAGTTTTTCAGTTCCTAATGGAAACACACCGTTCATTTTTTTCCACGGTACATTTAAATCCCTCTGTCACCGTTTGTCTTGGTCCATCGAAGCTTCTTGGTGGCATCGAGTTGCTTAATTGAAACTTGAATATAAAGCTGAGTGACTGACCTTGTGGCAGTAACAACAGTAACTGTGAAGACTCGAGTCCACTTGCGTATATCTGTGAGAATGTAATACGCATGTAGTACCGAGTGTTACTGTATCATTTTCTTCCACTTCCCAAAAGTTATTGCAGTTCTCATTCCTGTAACAGCAACATCTCATATTTGCGCCATCTGCAGTAATAAGAGACGCAGTTACTGCGCATTTCAGCTATTCCCTTCTGCTGCTGAAACTTCAGCCAACTCGAATTTTTCCCCAGTGTTGGGTAAGTGGGATGTGGGGGTCGTTGGGTGAGGTTTGGTGTGGGGGGAGGAGGAAGAAGGGGAAAGGGGCAGCGAATTGAGCTCCCCAAAGGGGACACTCGCGATTACCAAGTCAAATTGTCCTGAATTAACGCAACATTAGCGGCTCTCTGGTGCTTCTCCTTAGCACAGGACGATTTGTCATTTTGTGTTTCAGCTAGTAAGCTCCTATTTTTCTTGTTGACTTTCGTGCGTGTTTACTTGCTTATATACACGCGCTCGGTGCTTAGTATTTTACTCATGCACACGCAGAAGCGCGTGGGCATACGTACACAAACAGAGAGACTAGAGGAGTATTTCATTTTTGAGAGTTCGTTCTTTCTTTAGCACCGAATGTATGATGCGTTACAGACTGCTGTCATGTCTTGGTTTTAAAAGTTGATGTTTGTACACACACACACACGCACATACATACAGTATATATGTGTATATATATACTTATACACAAAATAAACATGCGTGGTCATACATACACAGAGAGATACACACACACACATATATATATATATATATACTGTATATATATATATACACACACACATTCACACACAGGTAAATACGCGTGAGGCATACATACACACAGAGAAGCAGCCATCATAGATAACAAATCACGGAAAATAAAAATAGTAGGTGTAGAGTAATTTATCATATACAGAATATATGGCAAAGCCCGTTGAAATTATAAATATATATATAGACTATATATATATATATATATATATATATATATATCTCATATATATGTGTGTGTGTGTGTGTGTGTTTTGTCATGTGTTTAAAAGAAGAAGAAGAAGACTATATGTATATTGTTTTTTTTTTTTTTTTTTTTTTTTTTTTTTTTTTTGCATCCACTGCATTCAGACGCAAAGGAAAACCAGCTCCTCTCTCGACAGCCCCGTCCATTCGACCTTGACCTCTTTCATCAACTGAGCTAAAATTAGGCCGGTGTCACTTCTCAAATCACTTCTGACACTAAACCTTATTGACGGCAACTTCTCACCCCAAAAGGGTTCACTTCAAACATAAGAAAGTTTCACATCAAAGGAAAGACGAGCGAACGACCAAGAAACTCACGAGAGCACGAGTCTGGCAAAACTTAGGGGTTCCAATCTTGGGCAATTAAGGCGGTACTAACTTTAATTACTTCAGTTAACCCACTGTCTCTCTCTCTCTCTCTCTCTCTCTCTCTCTCTCTCTCTCTCTCTCTCTCTGGTTCCGAGCTTCACAAGGTGCTTTGTTGAGTGCTCTTATAATGTCCAAGTTGCTCGCGAAGTCGACGCGAACTCGGTGTTTATGCTGACTTGTTGTGTTTCTCCGGATGATTGGCGAAACTCTCTAACAGTTCGCGTTGGCGGAAGTTGACGGAAAAGGTGTACGGCCATAAACAAACTTCGGTGGTCAACTGTGTTGTCAGAGCGCGAGCGTGCGCTCTTCTGGGTTTTGTGTGAGCATCTGTACATGGAAAATGAAGAATAGAAAAAATGGAAATGAGGATAAATTCGAAAAGACGACAAGTTGAAATAACGACAGAAAAAGTAACGTTAAAAATAAGACAATTAACAAAACCAAGTAATGAATCATCAAAGAAACATTTTGCGTAGAGAGAGAGAGAGAGAGAGCGAAACAATGATTTAAACATAACGCTGTCAACGCAAAAAAAAAAAAATATAAAAAGAATTATATAAAAGAGAAAGAGAGACTTACCGACTAAATAAGTAAAAAACAAAACCAATTTAGATAACGGTCCAAACGAACAGAGAGAGAGAGAGAGAGAGAGAGAAAGAGTCGGACAAGCTACAAAACGACATAAGTACAAAGAACAAGTTCCCCTCGTAAAAATTATAACGTGCATGACGGTGAAATAAACGATATAAATATTGAAGCACTTTCATTATTATTATTATTATTATTATTATTATTATTATTATTATTATTAAATAAACTACATAAATATTGAAGCGCTTTAATCCTAATCTAACATGTGATCCTGTAACATGTTATTGTATTATATTTATTATTATTATTATTATTATTATTATTATTATTATTATTATTATTATTATTATTATGCGCATTTTGCCGATCCTGTTACATGAATACTATCCGATATGAAAATTATTATTACTATTATTATTATTATTATTAATTATTATTACTACAGAGTTGGTTATTATTATTATTATTATTATTATTATTATATTATTGTTATTATTATTATTATTATTATTGTTACTTATTGAACATTAACATTCATTCATCATGTCAAAAAAGACTTAACTTTCTAAGCAAGCTTTCAGTTCGTAGAATTACCATGTCTGACAAATAAACAGATAAATAAATAAGTAAATAAATAAATTCGGGGATAATCAACGACTGAAACAAGTAAGAAATGCAAGGGCAACCATCCACAAGAAAAGAAGCCATGGCGAAAATATATTTCGGACGCTAATGGTCGAAATTTGGTATTCTCTCCCTTTCCCCTGTTTTCCCAACTCCTTTCATCCTTGTCGGTTCAGGAAGCAGGTTAATTAATCTTATTATTGTGTCGTTTCCGTTTCTCCCTTTATTCTATTGCGGGATATGAGCTCTTGTATCTCTCTCGACATCACATTAATGGAAACTCATATAAATGAATAACAAAAGATAATGAAAAACTGATGCTATGTTGGCTTCCTTTCACAGAGATGTTAAAACGATTTTCTAAATTTTGTTTCTTATTTTCTTTCGTCTGTTTTTGTTTTTTATTTGTTTATATTTGTGTGTGTGTGTGTGTGTGTGCGCGCGGGCAAAGGATGAAACAGGCCCTGTCCTGTTTTGCCTTTCTGTCCTACTAATCATGAAAACAAAATAACAAAAAAATTTAAGACACTAGACAATTACCAAGTCATGTTGGCCACCTGTCAATAGCAGAAGTATTCAGATAATTACAAACAAAAAACCCGTTATAAAGACATCCTTTTAATCTTGAAAGGGAGCATAAAAACAAGAATGAAAATACGAAAGACGAAAAGAGTGTAAAGTAAAATAAAAAGTAAAAATAAATGAAATTTTCAACGACATGAGATCGCTGAAGTCACACCAAACTGGCCATTTAATCTTTTAACTATTACAAAGGTTGGCTGCTTTCAAAACATGAGAATTGATATGGCTGTCAGTTTTTTAGGGGTTACTTTAGTTAGTAAAAAGAAAGAGTAAATAAAGTTTTCACAAAAGAATATATTAATTACTGTTTTTGAGTAGCCAGTAACTAAAGCAAGATGTGTAAATTGTCAGTTTAGAGGGATTATGCTTATGTAAAGAAATGCCTATTGTTAATATTGTAATTGTAAATAATGCAAGTTTAATCCTCTTAATAAAAAGTTTTAAAAAAATTTGTTAACTGCTTAGACGTACAGAATGTAATTCATTCAAACATTCAGCTAATTGTTCACAGTTATACATTAATCTTTCGCTTCATTTTCTTGTTGTGGGCAAAGCTAGTGTGAGGATGTTACCCTATCTAGGTTAACTCAATCCCACAGGTACATAAGCTACACTACCTGTCAAAGCCAAAGTATATGAATTTAAATTTTCAGAATGTCATATATAGGGTTCCCTGAGAGTGAGCTACGATATGTCTTTTCAGACGAAGATATGATGGTTTTTAGGAAGAGAAAGGCTGTAAAATTTAAAGAATGATTTTCTGAAAATAAGTAAATGAAAGAAAAATGGTTAGCGATATATACACTTAACGCCATGCCGGCGTTAATCTTTCGTGTTCGAAAGAGAATAATTATTATTTTCACACGAAATGTCGTCAGTTGAAAACCAATGGGTATATCATCCTATTATATGCTAAATCCTGTAGCATAAAGATTTTCGGCTGATTTTTTAAGTGGGTCTGTTTATTTTTAAGACTGTATTCCCTGAAAGTAATTTTATGTTATGGAAGAAAGCAGAATATTTGTTTTATTTAAGTATATAATGATATCTAAAATCTCATTGTTTTTAAAAAATGTAATGCAACTCTTATTTTGCCTGTCAAATTTGACGGGTTTCCTGGTTTTTATAACAACGAATTATTCTTTCTTTGTCTAGTTTGTCTTGAGTTGCCAGAATCATAACATCACATGAAACATATTTCAGTTTTTCCTGATTTTAACTTTACTCACATTTTATATTATTGTCTTATGAATATCGTCCGGTGATAAATAAAAGTACATTTATCATAAGTATAATCTGTATTTTTCCCGTAAATTAGTTGCTGTAACGAGAATTTTATCATGAAAGGTTTAAAACATTCATAAGACAATTAATTCTTATCTTCTTTTAATTCAAAATTTAATAACATACGAGGATCTTAACATATCATCCTATCTGATACC
>NC_089747.1:14260000-14272500 GCF_040412425.1 Macrobrachium rosenbergii
GTCCACACTCAAATTTTCTTACGCAATGGCCAAGATGTGATTGCAACCTAAAACAAGTAAAAAATACGCCGAAGTTATTACGGGGCATTCGAGTTTTCTGTACAGCCGCTACAGCCAGCGTATAATCAAGGCCACCGAAAATGGATCTATCTTTCGGTGGTCTCAAGTAATGCTGTATGAGCCGCGGCCCATGAAACTTTCAGCCACTGTCCGGTGGTGGCCTGTCCTATGGCGTTGCCAGATGCACGGCCATGGCTAATTTTAACCTTAAATAAAATAAAAACTACTATGGCCAGAGGGCTGCAATTTGATATGTTTGATGATTGGTGGGTGGATCAATATAAAAATTTGCAACCCTCTAGCCTCAGTAGTTTTTAAGATCTGAGGGCGGGCAGAAAAAGTGCGGACAGACAGACTAAAAACGTGAAAGGACAAGAGAATGGTGCCTAAGATTTAAAGACGTTATACTGATTTGGTAGTAATGCATCAATTACCAAAAAAAAAAAAAATTAATTACTTTTTAAGCCATATTTCGTGGCTATTATTATGAAGTGTTATGTATGTTTCACATTAAGTCCAGTGATATTAACAATTTATAGAAGCATATGAACCTGATTTAGATTAGGTGTGAATAAATCTGTAGGTGCTAGTCTTGCGTTGCGCGCAAATGTTAATATCTTTTACAAAGTAGTTTATAAGTTTATTATTTCTCTCTCTCTCTCTCTCTCTCTCTCTCTCTCTCTCTCTCTCTCTCTCTCTCTCTCTCTCTCTCTCTCTCTCTCTCTCTCCTGGATATTATAAGTCCTTTTTATCTCATATCTCCCGACCAATAAAGGCACCACCAGCTCTCCAGGAATCGTAATCCACTGCCATCTGGTGGCCAACCTCCTAACTAATTGATGTCGACCCATTTATTTTTTCCGGTCCAGACATATAGCAGAGCGTTGTTCAACCAGGGAGTAGTTAAATTGACTGTATTTCATTTCACTTAAGAGCTTTTGCAGGTATTTTGATTATCCTATTTGTCTTTCGGACAGGTCCTTAATCTTTTCTAAGGATTTCGGGAATTGGATAGGCCCGAAGGGCAATTTGCGAGACAGGGAATAAGATTATGTTTTATATACCAGTATTCTTTAGTTTTTTTTTTTTTAGTTTTCTCTGTTTTAGGTAGTAAGGATTACTATTCCTTTGAGTATTTCGTCTCAGCTTTATGTGATATTTCTCTATTCATTGTTTAGATTTTCTTGTTTGTGAAAGAAAAGGGACGACTGATTTGCAGTATTATTTAATTGTTTCACAAATTGTTGTGAACCATCGTCCCGTTGTTATTGGACTTTTCATAAGAAGGAAAGAGAGAGAGAGAGAGAGAGAGAGAGAGAGAGAGAGAGAGAGAGAGAGAGAGAGAGAGAGAGAGAATGAATCACTCCCGTGGGATGAGGATTACCTGATCGAGGCCATCACGATTTGATGATGTACATTTTGACAGAGCAAAATGACCTCTTGACAACTCTCTTTTCTTTCTTCTGTCATTCTCTCCACCATAGCAGCGGCCCGCAACATCATAGACCCACTACGAGAGAGAGAGAGAGAGAGAGAGAGAGAGAGAGGAGAGAGAGAGTTCAATCGGTTCCACAATAGCCCGAAGTTTCTGCAGAGAGGAAGGGAGAGAAAATGTCACAGAAATTATTACCGGTCCCCTTAGTGACAGCTCTTGACAGATGTGTCGAAGAGACAGAGCTTTGGTGATTGTCAGGTAGAGAGAGCGAGAACTGGGCTCACTTGGCCTCTTGTAGACCGGTGACATCCGTGTCAGCCGGCTGACGCGGCTGATAAAGGGCAGCACAACAATCTTGGCTTCGCTCTCGAAGGAACATGCCTTTTGCGAATGCTGGGTATGTGGTAAGGTCAGATCACCTCACAGACATACAATCGGGCTACTCTTTATTGTCATTATATTTTTGCCTTGTGTGTGTGTGGTTTTATATATATATATATATATATATATATATATATATATATATATATATATATATATATATATATATATATATATATTTTTTTTTTTTTTTTTTTTTTTTTAGGATTCGTGCGCTTTTTCTTTTAACAAGCTCCATCCGGGCTCAAGTTGAAAAAGGAACATTAACACAGCCGTAAATGCAGCATGCCATGTTTTTTTCTAGTTTTTGTAGAGCTTAAAAATATGCCGCGTATTTTTTTTTTATGTGACTTTTTAGTAGCCGTTTTTATTTCTGGATGAGCGTATGTGCTTGTTATAGATACTGACTTTCCTTTCAGAAGAAATTTCTCTCTCACTGTCTTTCTATATATATACATTATATATGTATATATATATATATATATATATATATATATATATATATATATATATATATATATATATATATAAATATGTATATATATATATATAAAATGTATAAATATACATATATATGTATGTATATATATACACACCAGCATATGTTTGTGTGTAATTTATTCACGTGCCTCTATAACTAGAACAGATATATAGATGAGGGCTGGCCGAAGGAATTCTGAAGAGCGAAATTCCGGGCGGGGCGAGACTCTAATCCAAACGTATTGGCTGTAAACGTCGCTTCTTCCATTTCCTTCTTTGCTGGGCGAGAATGTGTCTTTCCATTCGCCGGCAGATTTATTTGTCTTCGCCTTTCTTTTCTCACCTCTCGACAACCGTACCTTCGTGGGTTTTAAAACCCGTTTGAGTGGGTTCGCGTGTTTTTATATGAACCTGTGTGTGTGTTTGTATATAGTATTACTGTTGTTTTACTGTGTTGATGTGTAACATTTTATATTTTTGCGGTATTATGTGTATTTGGGCAATTTTGCTTAAAACGTGAATTTACAAAATTTATCCATGCACACACACAGATATATATATATATATATATATATATATATATATATATACATATATATATATATTATACATATATATATATATATATATATATATATATATATATATATATATATATATATATATATATATATATATATATATATATATATATATATTGGTGGTTTCAGTCATGTGCCTGTTATTTAGTCAGCTGTAATGGATCGCCCTTTGGGACTGTCCACCTCATCCCAAAATATGAAAGACTGGAAAGCCACCCATTGTAGGGGTAAAATGGTTTATATGTGTATTTATATTTACATGTATACATATATGTGTGTGTGTGTGTGTGTGTACACGCTTGCACACGAGTACGTGTAATTGTGTTTGCTTCTGCGTATAAAGAATTTCTTAAATTTTTTAATCTTTTTTTTTTATTGATTGCATAGACATTCAAGTATGGAATCTTGGGACTGTAATAAAGCAGAAACGTTGGCACGTTGACATTGGAATATTTATGAAGGTGCTGTAAAATTCTTGTGTTTATGTAAAAGAGAGAGAGAGAGAATAAAACAAAATGCAAGAGGATGGTTGTAACCTAGAGAGGAAGCGGATGATGAAAGATTTGTTAAATAAGATTGTGATAGTGAAGGCCATCTGATTTTAGACTGTTAATATCGGGAGTTATAAGCGAAATATTGTGATTAAAAAAAAAAATTACGAGTTATAGCTATAAGGAAACCGAACCATCGGAAAGGCTAGGCAGTGAGTTTAGGCACCAGAAGCCACGAATTTATTCCGCTAGCTTTATCCTTAATCCAGTTTATATTACGATGACGGGGCCAATTTTGGATTTTTTTTTTATCGCATTTCTGCAACCCACCACTCTTAGGAGAAACTGATATCTAATATTCTGTTTATTTTGCAAATGAACACTACTCCATTAATTTGTTTATGTTCGTATGAATCTATAAAAAAAATTGTTTTTTTTTTCCTATTTATTTCTTGCATACCGTGGATGGCCCTTCAGTTCTCGCGGAACCTAAGTTACACTTTGAAGATCTTCCTTGCAGAGAGGGTAAGAGGGATATATTGCCATTTTTGCTTATCTTGAAGAGGGTGGATGCCTACTTTGCCATCACCACGTCACAAGCAAAAAGAAGAAGAAAATATTGAGAGAAGATGAAAATTAATAGGGAAGTAAGAAGGAGGTTTTTGGACGGCTTCGCCCATTATGTTGTTCTGCATTTTGCTTGAGTAAAACGTACGATGAAAAGTCAGAGTAGATAATTAATTCTCTCTCTCTCTCTCTCTCTCTCTCTCTCTCTCTCTCTCTCTCTCTCTCTCTCTCTCTCTCTCGTAAGAGGTTACTTATGATCTGAAAACCATTTCATAAAAATCGTGGAGCAGAACACACTCAATCTTTTTTTTTTTCGGTAGATGTTATGTATGAGCTAAAGAACATTAGATAAAATATGTATGTATGTATGTATGTATGCATGTATGTGCTGAGGAGGACTCGAATTAAAGGAAAAGAATTTATTATGAGTTTTATATTGGGGAAAGAAGAAGGTGTTATGAAAGGGTAATGATTGAATTAAACAGGAGACGTAAGTCTCTCTCTCTCTCTCTCTCTCTCTCTCTCTCTCTCTCTCTCTCTCTCTCTCTCTCTCTCTCTCTCTCTCTCTCTCTCTCTCTCTCTCTCTCACACACACACACACACACATACACATAGGAAGCAAGTGATGACCTTAGATCAAAGGTTTACATTTAACATTATGTTCTGACAAAGGGAGAATAGTTTCCTTTGATATTTAAGTATTGTTTAGATATATTCATATTGTAATAATTTTTTTCTTATTTCAAGTATGATTTTATGATGATTGAAATAATGATATAGTGAGTTATTGAGATAATACTATATTATATATACTGTACCTACATATATATATATATATATATATATATATATATATATATATATATATATATATATATATATATATATATATATATATATATATATGATTTGTGCCCTGTTCCTCCTCATTGATATTCTCCTTTTGAGACATTCCCAGTTGCATGTAATTTAACAAAACTGGCACATCTTCTTTCGTCTGCTTTTCTTGTTTCTCGGATCATTCCTTGCAAATGCAAAGTTCCTTTCGTAGCTTTGGACTTTCTGGTAATTAGCATGATAATCAGTAAGTGTGAAAATTAATGTGAAACGAGTCTTAGATGAGAGAATCACTCAGCAGCTGGGGCAGACGTACGAGGCGCTTAACTCAAAAAGTTGTGTTCTACACGTTCCCTTTGTAGCAAGGCCGTTTCAGTGCGGTAATTGAGAAGCGCCCTTTTAGAACCGAATATCTATCTGTCTATCTATCTATCTCTCAGTCTGTATATTTTCTCCCGCTTGGCAATATGTTCGTTGAAAGTCTTCTGAGTCAAGTAAATGACTAGATCTTCCTTCATAGGAATGTGTGGGCAGTATGAATATATATTAACAATAAAGATCAGTTCAGTTCCTTTGGCCGAAGTAATCTGCTATGCTGTAGCGGACCTGAACTGTAGTTTGATGTACAACGGACAAAATTATCAGCTGTTGTAGGTGACGACGAGTGATTCTAAATTCCTTGGTCTACTGTAGGCCTTGCTAAATACTACTCTCAAAATGTCCGCGTATATTTTATGCTCTCTTCTCCCAGAACTGCCTACGTATTATTTATAGAGGATTTTCATACGGATTTTCATAATTATGGCTTAGGTTGCGTTGTGTTTGTTGTGACGAATTGGCTCGCTTCTTTTTCTCTCGATTTCTTTTAAGTGTTTCATTGAGCCTGAAGCAGATTATGGGTTTTGGGATGGCCGTCCCCGTGGGTCTCTCATACAAGAGTTATGTTTATTAAAATTAGTCCATTGTTTATTGATTTTTAATTGAATAAGTGCCCTAAAATTACCTTTTGGAAATTTTATGGGCACTTATTCAATTAAAAATCGATAAACAATGAACTAATTTCTAGGTCGCTTTTGTGTCAAGGGATGATTTTCAAGATGAAAACAATATGTAATGAAAATGGATATTAAAGAATGAGTGGATGTCACAAAACATTTGATATATGAAATTACAGAAGTATGAAGCCAAGAGTTCAAAAGTAATATTTAATAAAAAAAAAATGTGAAGTGATAGATGCCATATTGAAGATTGTTTCTCAATATTCTAGCATAGGAGAAAAAGGATATACGAGTATTTTCTCGGCGGTAGAAATGAAAAAATGCAACGGAGAATGTACTAAAATTTTAACTTTCAAAAGAGAAGCACAAACTGTAAAAAAGTAAAATGTAGCAATTTTATCTGCAGTCTTTTAGTAAGTTGCTGTAAGCAAAATTGCCCCCCAAAAAAGTAACGTGTTCAAAGAAATTTCGGAAAAATGAAAATAAAAATATGCCAGAAAAATTGGGGCGCAGTAGAAACATTTTCATGGTACCTTGAATTCCCGTCTTGTAAAAACAGGAAGCAATGAAAAAAGAAAAAAAATTGCAAACTTTTCTAGCTGGCGTTTCTGTTCGTATGACGAGGAGTTTTTTTTTTTTAAGGAGGGGGTGTGGGGGAGGGGGGAGTAAAAAAGATACGATGGCATCTAATGCTTTTGCAAGCAGCTGGGCAGAAAATTCTTTCTGTTTTCGTTACATTTTTCTCTTGAGCTTTAATTTCCTTGAATGTTTTCCGTGCAGGGAGAAAGATGAGCATCATTATTAGAAAGAATTGTCCCAGTCTTATAAAATTTTATTGCATTTCATGATTTTATTTCTTTTTCATATATATATATATTTTACTGTTTGTATATTTCATATATATTTATATCCTTATATATATATTATATATATATATATATATATATATATATATATATATATATATATATATAAATATATATATACATATATATATGTATGGATGGATGTAATAATATGTATATGTATATATATACTGTATATATATATATGTGTGTATATATATATTATATATATATATTAGACAAAATCACGAATGAAAACAATGGAGTGCTGGGAATACATTTCGACTTTTAGTCCTTTACTTAGCAGACTGAAGAAATATAAAAATAAGTTTACAAAGAAAGTTCATATGACAGATGGGGATTACAAAGGAAAAAATTTGTACCTGGAATCCAACACAATTGTTTCTCTTGCCTTCGTGGATTTTATCTTTATTTATATATATATTCATGTTCCATATTTTCGTGATTCAGTTATACACACACACTCACACATATGTGTGTGTGTGTGTGTGTGTGTAATCATGTCAGGTATGCATCGTGGTATGTACATAATGGATAAGCTCGGGCATTTGATGTGTTGAGGATAGAATAAGCCTAGAGAAATTGGATCATTATTCATCTGTGTCGTTATAAATGTATAACAGTTAAGAAGGAAGTTATGAAAGTTGGATATTTGGAATAAGAAATATTTTGCAGTCAATACATCTTTTTCATCATTGATTTTTACAGGTGAATAAAAGTAGAGAGCAAATATTTTAGATGAATATGTTGGAGTGGTTGGTGGAAAATTATTAAATCCCGTCGTAAACAATATTTTCATTGCAAAAGTTTTTTTTTCGTAATTTAGATGGAAATAAGGTGATTGAAGAAAAAGACAGAATTGCATTGTATAGCTATTGTATAGAAATTGTTGCGTTTGACTAAAATGCTAAAATACATAAAGCTCCTCAGTGTATTGACTATGAATATTCTTTCAAAGGAATTATTGAAGGCTTTTAAACTAACTTTTTTTTTCATAAATGAAGTATTTCGGTTAATTATAACATTCATCAAAGGCGAAAGTCTTGAGGAGATTCACTGCCATGGACATATTTATTATTATTATTATTATTATTATTATTATTATTATTATTATTATTATTATTATTTCAGTAGATGGGATTATTAATAGCTCTAAAAATAGAAATATAAAGGAGATTTTGTAGTGTTGGCTCTGGTAAAAGCTGGATCGTGGCATCGAATAATTCAGCTGTGACAAGATTGAAAGTGGAAAGAAGTCTGATATGCTGCCATAGAAATCATCTTTAAATACTCTCTCTCTCTCTCTCTCTCTCTCTCTCTTCTCTCTCTCTCTCTCTCTCTCTCTCTCTCTCTCTCGTCAATATCTTTTCGTTCAGTCTTTACTATTATATCCTTACCATCCGGAGCGCTGATCTTTTTTTTTTAATATTATTTTCTATCATCTCTGTAATAATCATTAGTTTTATGCTCCATTAATCTTGACATCCACTTATCTTAAGTTCTCCCCTCTGAATCATCTTTTTTTTTTCTTCTCTCCCCCTTCTTGTTATTGTTTTTCCTTTTCCACTTCTTGCTCCCCCCCCCATGCTTCCTCGATCCCCTCCCTTTCCTCCTCTTCTTGCTCCCCCTCCCCTTTCCCCCCTCTTGGATCTCCCCCCTTTCTCTCCTTTCTCCTCTTTGCTCCCCCTCCCCTTTCCTCCCTCTTCTTGATCTCCCTCCCCTTTCCTCCTTCTTCTTGATCTCCCTTTCTTTCCTCTTCATCTTCGTGTTCTTATTATATTAATCGTATCTCGCCTAATCTCTCCCATTTTTCTCTTCCGACTCCTCTCACAGTTTGTAAATAAACAGCCTCTTCCTGTGACGTTTTAAGGGAGTTTTTTCCGTCTTTATTTATGTGTTCACTTTGGCTTTACCGTGTTCACTGTCATGGTAAGTTATTATTGTTCTTGATATGAATTCTTTTTTAAAGGATTGGTTACCGCTACTGGTATTGTTATTGATAGTGTAACTATTTTATTATTCCACTTTTGATTGTTATTGATGATAGTAATAGTGTAACTATTGTATTATTCCACATTTTGAATATTTTTATTGGTGGTAGTAATAATAACTATTTTATTATTCCACATTTTGAATATTGTTATTCGTGGTAGTAATAGTAACTATTTTTGTCTTCCATATTTTGAATAATACTCCACTGTGTAGTCTTCATCACACTGAATTTTTTTATAAAATATAACTCTCAATTCAGATCATCCTTTGCATTCAAACCTTCCAAGATTATACCAACTACCACGTAATACTAGGTAATTTAACAGTCTTGTCGTTTCTTCTGCGAGGTTCAGGTTCAGTGCCACGCAGTTCTCTTGTTTTATTCCTGTTGTGACCAAAGTGTGGAATGGTCTTCGTAATCCTGTGTTCGAGTCGTTAGAACTATAAGATTTCAACCTACTGTAAATGTTTTTTTTTTTTTCTTGAGCAGACTGACTCCAGTTTGTTTTTTGTTTTACTTATTTTACTTTGTTACGTATCTTATTTATTTTTTAGGCCGGAGTTCGAGTCTCCGGCCGGCTAATGAAGAATTAGAGGAATTTATTTCTTGTGATGGAAATTCATTTCTCAGTATAATGTGGTTCGATTCCACAATAGCTGTAGGTCCGTTGCTAGTAACCAATTGGTTCTCAGCCACGTAAAATAAGTCTAATCCTTCGGGCCAGCCCTAGGAGAGCTGTTAATCAGCTCAGTGGTCTGGTTAAACTAAGGTATACTTAACTTTTTAGGCAACCTATTTTTTATTTCTCTTACATACCTTATTCTTGAATTCTCAATTTCCTTTTCTTTATTGGGCTGCTTTCACTTTTGGGTCCCTTTGGCTTTTGGCGTTCTGCTTTTCCAGTTACGGTAGCAGCTGATGTGATATGAATATTGATAACAATAGCAGTGATAATAATGATAATAACGGTAGCATACATTTCTCTCTCTCTTTTTTTGGGGGGGCATTTTTGGATCGGCTACCAATTCCCTTTAGAATGCCACACTGTTTGAAATTATTATTCTCACTGTGAGTATGTGTTGTTTTGTATGCTGAAAGCAATATGTTTTCATTTTGTAGCCTTCACCGATAACCAAAACGTAAGAGCATTTAGGCTTTACTTGTACTTTTATTGTCAAGGGAAGCAAAGTGGCATTCAGTAATGTATGCCTCGCTCCACTGCGAAAGCTTTCGATGAAAACAATCGTGGGTAACGAATATAGAACAATAAAAGTATATATTCCATAAGGGTGAAAAAAAATATAAAACAGAAAACTGTGTACCGAGGTAAAAATATCAAAAATAATAAAAAAATTCACTAGAAACTGGTTCACTTAAATACTTGGTGAAATCACGCACGAGGTAATTATACAACCGGTAATTGTTAAGAAATTACATTTTTTTTTTTTTTTTTCAAAATAGCCTTCCAGAGAATTTTGAGAAATGCAATTTAAAACAGGAGGCTTTTTATCATGCTAATTGCCAAAACTCAGGAGGAGGAGTTATTGCTAATGGGTTTCAACTGAAATGATTGATTGTTCTCATTACTCTCTCTCTCTCTCTCTCTCTCTCTCTCTCTCTCTCTCTCTCTCTCTCTCTCTCTCTCTCTCTCATGCCTGACACTCACTGAGCCGCATATCTTTCCGCTTCCATTATTCTCTTTTATTTTTACTCACCGTAAAAGTAAAATACTCTTATCAAGGTACACTGAACGTTTCAACGAGTAATTCTCTTGAGGTCGAAAACATTTAGTTTTAAAAATTCTTTCCTGCTTTCAAGGTATGAGTAGCTTTTGGTATTTCAAGGCTTACCATACACATTCTGAATTTTTAAACATACAAACAGACATCTTTCGAAGTTTCTGTTGAATAAATCTCTCTCTCTCTCTCTCTATCTCTCTCTCTCTCTCTCTCTCTCTCTCTCTCTCTCTCTCTAGTTGTTACAAAAGCCTCGTCTGTTAATAGTCACCTGATTATTGCTTTAAATCTTCTCGTCGCCATTGAAAGATTTCTTAATCTAATGTGCTACAATCTACTACTATTCTTTTCAGTAGTTGATTCGTGTAGTAGGCGATAGTAGAATCGTAGAATGTTCGGCTTATGACTTAATAAGTAGTCGATAGTCGACCGGCGTAGTACAGTGCTGTAGACACATGGGACACATTTGGTAGCATATAGCATTAGTCAGTCGATGTGACTATTGCCTTCCGTGATACAATGGAATGCATGTTACAGTGTTCGAGCGAGGAAAGTCTCTCTCTCTCTCTCTCTCTCTCTCTCTCTCTCTCTCTCTCTCTCTCTCTCTCTCTCTAATGGATGAAAGTCCGAAAAGGCAACTGGATACTTTGTAGAGACAGAGGAGGGGAACAACTGGGGAGCCAAGGTAGAAGTGGTTGCTGCGATGTTGATTTAGATACCTTTTATTATTATTATTATTATTATTATTATTATTATTATTATTATTATTATTATTATTATTATGATTATCGATTTTGCTCTTACTTTCCTGTATACAAAGTAGTAATAGTAGTTGTAATAGTAGTAGTAGCAGTAGTTGATACGCACCTTACATGCTGGGAAGTAGAATTAACGAAAGAGAAACCGAAAGAAGAATAGAGATTAAGAGGTAAAACTGATAGAAAATTCATCGGGAAGGATAGACTCAAGCGAAATCATAAATAAGAACAATAAGAAAAGTACTCATAGACTGTGACCATCTATTTGTTTAGAAATCATTCAGTCTTAACACTGGAGCAATTAGCATTACTTCCTTGGCGTGGTAGTAGCTTAATGAAGCTACTACAAAATTAACGGTGTAATAGAATATAAACTGAAATGCATGTCTATAAATTATTGCGTATGTTCCTGAGAACCAACATCCAATGTTTTAATTTTATGCTCGGATGCATTTCAGAGATTATTCACGAGGCGGGTTGAAAGTACGTTCCCAAAATTGCCCTGATTGAAAATTAATAAATTTGACAGCACCCAGTTTTCATATCCTGCGGTATAAGATAATACGCCTTTCCCCCACCGAAAAGAAAGTATCATGACAAATAACGCAACATGATTACGATGTCATCACCAAAAATCCTAGACTTTTGTAGTTTCCAGCTACGCTTCTCCTTAATATGATAAATGTCAGTAAAATAAATTAGATGAAACTGCGTATACTTGGTTTGTTGGATGTAAGTTCTCCAGAGATTTTAAAAGCGTATTCTTTGTTTATTAGATGTCAGAAGATTTCCAGATATTTTAAGAATAAGGAATGCTTAAAAATGCCATCAGTAAATAGAGGAGAAACTAAATACTGTTAAAGTGTATTGAAGAAGGGGCCACTGTCCATCAGTCTTCGTAAAAAAAAAAAAAAAAAAAGTATCTTGACGAACGGGATCAAAGGCTGCACTGTTTTCTAGTTGAGTCTTACACAAACTTCTTACGAGGAGTTAAGAGATTTTAGATAAATGAGAAGAAATTGTTTGGAAGTCCGTCTCAAGAACCGTGGACCACTGATGAAAGATCGTGGTTTCGAGGAAAATCCATCAGCAAAGTTACATATAAACACTAAAGTATTCCACCGAAAGGACAAAGTTTTTATATATTTTGAATTATCGTGATTAAATATTACCCCGTTTGGGTCTGATGAAAGTGGAGCCCACCAAATGGAACTTTATTTAATCATTTACTAATAAATATCTGATAACTTGAGAAATTAGAGAGCGCAAGTTTCTAATGAGGAAAAGGGGCCAGTTGGACTCTCTCTCTCTTTCACA
>NC_089747.1:14275000-14307500 GCF_040412425.1 Macrobrachium rosenbergii
GGTTAGCGTAGTTGTTAAAGGATGGATCAGACTATTTTGGATTGCTTCGGTCTTGTGAAATGAAAAGTAATGGATTGGCTGGTGAGAAAAATACGTAATTCTTAAGTGTTAGAGGGGAATAGAGGAAGACCTAGAAAGTGTTTGGTAGACGGCGTGAAAGACGTATTAGAAAGAAAAGACCTTTTTATATAGAAGTTTCGAGTGGTTGCAAGATAGAGGTGAGTGGCTTAGTGTGTTTGGTGCTGGATAGGGATGGGGATAACCTTCCTGCTGATGGGCTTTCTTTGTAGATGTAGGTAGAAATTTCACGCTCGGGATATTTATTAAAACTTAAATGTAGGAGCGGCCGTTGCTATTTCTTTCTTTGACACTAACCCCTCTGTGGGTTATATACGTCTTCGTGTCGAAATACGTATATGCGGTATAGAAAGGTTCATTGCCCCATCGTATATCATTATGATAACAAGAGCAGATTCGTCCATAACTGAATTTGTATTTCCCGAATGGTGTGACTATGACCTGTTTATTAAGCACTGACGAGGGAGTTTCCCCCTTGATGAACTGAATCCGAATCAGCCCGCACCTCGATCATCGCATTTTTAGGCTTAATTAACCGTATCTCTTTGATGGGGAATTATTGCCGAGCTGATAATTATGAAAATGAGATGACAACAACAACAACGACAGTAATTACAACGGCAGGTCGGCAGTTAGTTCTGTTTGTCGACTGACGTCTGGCTTTTAAATGGCTTTTGCGCATGTGCCAACGGCCTTACGGGAATGAGGCTCGTGTTATGCGTTCTTATGAGCGTCGTTGGTTGAAATGGCTCTGCTAACTGTCGATGGGCAATAATAATAATGATCACTAGAATTATAATGTGAAGCCATTATTATTATTATTATTATTATTATTATTATTATTATTATTATTATTAAGTGGTAGTTGTCTTATTTTATATTATGTATGTGTTTTGCGTAACGCAAAATTGTACCGTTTGCAAAGTTAACTTGATGGTATCATTTCATTTATTAAGTCTTTAACGTCAAGTTTGCTAATGTTTTTTACAGCTCAACCTCAGTGTTTACTTATTTTCTATTATTTCTTCTCTCCGTTCTTATTTTATTAAGATTCTTGGTGCATTCACAAGCCCATCACCCTTCAGTTAAGAGGCGATAGTTAGGAGGATTTGAGGACGCCAGATTCACTACTCTCCCGATTGCATATTGACCTGGAATAAATCCATTTGCAATGACCTGCATTTTTCGTTTTTTTTGGGGGGACATTAAAATGTTCCCAGGCTACTCCCCCTCCCCTCCCATTCCCTATTCCACTATTTCTTCTCCTCCTCCTACCCCCTTCCTTTACCCCTCTCCTTCTTCTCCTCCCACCCCCCTTCCATTCCTTTATTCCTTTATTCCCCTCTCCTTCTCTCCTCCCTCCCCTCCCCTCAACACCCCCTTCCACTATTCCTACCCCTCTGCTCTCCCCCTTCCCCTCCCACTATTACTACTTCTCTCCCCCCTTCCCCTCCCCCTCCTCCTCATCCTGCAGCACCTGGCGGGCTCTTCGGCGTCGCATTCCTGGAATTGGCGGGAAGCGCCGGCAATGAGAAAAACTCGCGCAAAAAAAGCATCCGAGTAAATTGAAAATCGGCGATGGCACGCCGGCAGAGGGGAATTCTGCCGCCGGAAATTGCGTGGCCTCTTTTCTTTGATTTACTTTCTTTCGCGTTATTCATTATGCTTCTTTTTTTTTTCATTTGTCTTGTTAGGTATTTAAAGAATGAAATGCCCCCATTAATATTTTTCAGGTATTAATGGTGCTCTTTTATATAGTATGGTAAATCTCACATTTTTTTATAGTTTTCCATGTTTCTTCGTAGTGATTGTGACTCGTTAGAAATTGAAATCTTTTAGTTTTAAGTTTTCTCAGTTTGTGGTTATTTACAAAATAACAATATTTCCTTCTGATGAATTTTCTGCATACCGTGGAACCAGATTAAATAATAAATACATTTTGTATGGTCGTCTTTTCTGTGAACTTTTTCATTCCGATTTTTTTTTACTTACTTATTTTATCTCTTTATAAGCGGAAGTAGAGTGCTTTTTTTATTTATAAGCGGAAGTGGATTGCTTTTTGTACTAATCACAGTAACTAAGTTTTTCAGTACCTCTCGTGGAAATAAATTACTCTCTGTAGTTTCTTTTTTATTCGTCCGTTTATCGAGTATTTTTTTAAATGTTTAACTATTTTTACGTACGTACACAAAGATATTTTGAAGCTTCAAGACACGGGAATTATTAGCTGATCCCGGCCAGGTTGAGTTATTGGTGTAACTTCAAAGCATGTGAAAACCCTACTTAAATATACATACGTACATACAAACACACACACACACACACACACACACACACACACATATATATATATATATATATATATATATATATATATATATATATATATATATATATATATATACTGTATATACTGTATATATATATATATATATATATATATATATATATATATATATATATATAAAAAGTGATGGGTTAATTTCTGCGCATAGAAAAATGCGTACAGAATTATATAGACTGCAGCCGTGTACACTAGTAAATGCGGATTGAAGTGGGTCAACGTCCCACCTTCAGAAAACATTAGGATAACTTCATATAGCATTTACGAACGCTTGAGCACACCTGTTAACATCCAAAACCACTAACTGTATTTTGTAACGTTAAAAAAAACTATGGTAACCTTATAACATTTAGGCCCATGTACGCTAACAATCTATGAATACTGGCCTTACAGTTCAGAAGGCCTTGTTGTTAATGCCGCTATTCAGTAGCCGTTATATAGCCTAAGATTATTAGCTATCTGATGTATTTTTATTTATTTAATTTTTTTAGTCACTTCGTAGCACCTAGGAAGTTTGCGTTTGCCTTCATTCAAGTTACCTTTGGATTTGAGTCGTGATATTGCCTCCCATTAATGTACTAGGCCGAGAGCTTGGTTCTCCATGATCCCCCCCCTCCACCCCCACCCCACCCCTCCCCGGGGTGTCAACGAATTGCTTTCAGTGTCCATTATGCCTTTAACTTCCAGACGCCCATTTGATATCTCTAAAAACTAATCAAACAACGATTTAAATTCGAGTAACTGATTGTCTGGATACGTAACTGGTCAAAATTGTCAGCTGTTCCTGGAATTGTGTTTGCTTGAGCGGAGTCGTTGACCATCCACATTGCGACGTTAGTCAGAGATACCAATAATTAGTTAAATCACACTTCGATTGCTTTACATAGAGGCATGACTAAAATACGGCTGTCGCAAAAAGATTCATTTATGTAACGTAAGAATATTAGCAAAAAAAGATTGAAGTTTTTCGTAAGGTAAAATCGCATTCTGTGGAATTCTCTTGCCACAAACCCCGGTATGAGAATTCGATTCGGTAGTTTACGCTAAATAAATCAAGTGCATTTGGAAATAGCTTGTAAGCTGAACAAAAAGGAAGTGAAAAGTGTTAGGTACAAAGCCATTTGTAAGCAGTGCAGTTTAATGAAGAATAATGATCCTTTGCGTATAATTCTCATTGGGTAGAATCGCTTTTCTGAATCTTCCATTACTCTTTTTACTCACGAATACTCAGAGAGAGAGAGAGAGAGAGCACATTCATTTGGTATGCATCATCGGCATGAGATATCTCTTAAGGGGGGTAATTGATAAATGGGCAACCTTTGCGGTTGATATTTGAAGTTAGGTCTCTCTCTCTCTCTCTCTCTCTCTCTCTCTCTCTCTCTCTCTCTCTCTCTCTCTCTGAGCTGAAGACGTATGTCGAAGTATAGGATCGCTCAAAAAATGTTACCACAGAGGCTAATACCCGGATTATAAGACTATGTCTTGGAATTCTGATGCACAGTAATGCTTTCATTTTATAAGATTTGTGGTATGTTGCATCAGAATAATATTTATTACATGCCATCGCAATGTGGATCGAAATCTTATGTTTGGAGTGTGTACTTCAGGCAGTGGTAGATTCTTCAGGCCTTGAACTTGTTTGGCTGTAATAATGCATATATAGAGTAGATGAAGTAAAGGACCGTGAAAAGCCTGTAATCCATTTGAAAATAAATGCACAGTAGATGTTTTGACTTTGGATTTTACTTAAACTTAAACTTACACCCTTATTCTACATTTACGGTACTTTGGTCTCATCTCCCTTCTGAAGATAAACGCAGAACTGGCTCTCTGTATGTATGTGTATGTGAAAGTTTTAATGCTGTAATCTAACACATTAAAATACATGTAAGATCTTGTAAAAACCAACTTAATACGGGAAAGCCGTATATTTTGGCAGTGACTGCACCCGTGTTCACTAGTAAATGCGGATTAAAGTGGGTGAAAAGGTTATTCACAAAGTAAATGCAGGTGTAAAATAACGAATTTCCGGGGGTCCGTAATCAGTGAATTAGTCTGCCAATCTAGTGATGAAAGGAAGTCGAGACGCCAAGACTGATTTAACCACCACGCTAATGAGAGTTAAACCTGTCGGCTCCTTGAGTTCCTTTCATCTCGTGAACAGCAAACTCGTAATTAAGTTATTTTCTCCACCTACGCCTATTCATAAATGCCTTGTTCACTTATAGTACTTTCTTGCCAGATTTGTTAGTGTAACACGGTTGTAGTGTTTGATGAAATATATAGTCTTCCCGTATTAGTGTTGTTGTGTCTATCTATCTATCCCTCTTATACAGCTGTAGTAATTGGCTGTAGTATTTGTCGAGATATGTGGTTTTCCTGTGTTAATTTTGTCGTGTCTATCTCTTGGTAGACAGACAAACAGACAAATAGATAGATAGATAGGTAGATAGATAGATAGATAGATAGATGACAGGTAGGCAGATAGATAAAGCACTACTCTTAATGACAATTCATAGCTTCGTCTGCGCTCTTATCTTCTGAGAAAACCACTGAACTGTGGAAGACCATTCCTCGTTCTTAAGGAGTGAAGAGAGATGCGTTTGTCTTCATCGCTTGTGAAGAAGAGGATTATCTCTCTCTCTCTCTCTCTCTCTCTCTCTCTCTCTCTCTCTCTCTCTCTCTCTCTCGTGCAAGTTTAAGAAAATATCAAGCAAACTTTAATGACGTCTGAAATAGCTGCTCTCGGGCCTCTTGCTCAAAGTTGAGATTTTAATTTAGTTCCTTCAGGTCTAGTACGGGAATATGAACGGATTTGAAATTTTTTTTCACATTTTATGTTCAGTATTTTTATATCCTTTTCTAAAAGATTAACGTTTTCATTTGTTTTTGTTTAGTGGTGACAAAGACCACCTGTCATTTATTCATCTCGTTATGTTCTTCATTCTGTTGTCCAGTTTTTAGTTTTCTGTAAAAGAAAACTATTGTGCTGGCTTTGTCTGTCCGTCCGCACTTTATTCTGTCCGTACTTTTTCTATCCGCTCTCAGATCTTAAAAACTACTAAGGCTAGAAGGCTGCAAATAGATATGCTAATCATCCAACCTCCAATCATCAAACATACCAAAGTGCAGCCTTCTAGCCTCAATAGTTTTTATTTTATTTAAGGTTAAAGTTAGCCATGATCGTGCTTCTGGCAACGATATAGAATAGGCCACCACTGGGCCGCGGTCAAAGTTTCATGGGCAGCGGCTCATACAGCATTATACTGAGACCACCGAAAGATAGATCTGTTTTTGGTGGCCTTGATTATACGCTGGCAGTAGCAGCTGTACAGAAAAATCGATTGCGCCGAAGAAACGTCGGCGCGTTTTTAACTTGTTTCCACTTGTAATTAGTTTGATGACTTCTTGGGCTAAAATGCTTTCGTTGAACAATAATTTTTAATGAATTTATGGGTATATTTTTGAGTGTATGTGTGTGTGTGTGTGTGTGTTTGTGCGTTAGGGATGTGGGGAGGGAGGGCGCGCTCGTCCGGTATTTTCCGATATTCAACGATTTATACACGTCAATGGTACTACGGTATACCTTCAGTATTCATATGCATTTAAGGAGAAACTTGTCCAGAGAATGTGTCATATGTAGAATGCAATATTAAAACAATATGTCTCTCAGTTATACGTATAAAACAAACAAAATAAAGGTTTCACATTTTCCTAATAGGCATTCGTTAAAAGATTGGCAAAAACATTATTTTGATCAAGGTGCTAATCAGAACACCTAAGCTAGTGGTAGCTTTGGCGCTTTTGATTGACTGCAGAGTAAAACATCTGAAACCAAACCCTACTTTATTGCTGTAGGCATAGTTGCTACAGTGAAGTCACCGTAGTTTCCCTTTCGAGTGTTTAAAGGAATCTCTGGGATACGATACACCGCATGGCAAGCCGTTGAACAAGGTTTCAAATGAAGGAAAAATATAAATTTAAATTAGCGATAATCTTTTGGCATTACACATATAAACGCACATGGTCGTAGACATTATATATATGTATATATATATATATATATATATATATATATATATATGTATATACATATATATATATAATATATACTCTGTATATGTGTGTATATATGTATTTAATCCACCCTTCAGATAATAATCATTTGAAATGAGTTGTTCATCACATATTTTTCTCCTGTATTCATATACAAGACAGACGGCTTACATAAGAAGGAATTATTGCTATGGTATCCTGTATTAAATTTTCACGATGAATTCCTACCCTACCTTTGCCCTTCTGACTGATGGATGTGGTTGTCAGGTGAAGCAATGGGGCATGTTGGGTAACTCTTACCTTAGGTAAATGGGGGAGGGGGGTCAAGAATTCCAAGGTCTAGAGGATATTCTCCAGACCATAAAGAATACGGTAGCTTTCAGCTTTCCACAATTTGCTCATCTTTTAACGGTGAAATGCAGCGGATTAAAAATGGGAAAGAGTTTCGAATTGGTAGAGAGAGAGAGAGATGAGAGAGAGAGAGAGAGAGAGAGAGAGAGAGAGAGAGAGAGAGAGAGAGAGAGAGAGAATTGATCTTAGCTGGTTATTCTTACATGAGAGAGAGAGAGAGAGAGAGAGAGAGAAATGATCTCAACTGGTCATTCTCACATGAAACAGAGAGAGAGAGAATTGGTCTGAGTTGGTCATTCTCACATGAAAGAGAGAGAGAGAAAGAGAGAGAGAAATTTATCTGAGCTGATCATTCTCACACGAAACAGAGAGAGAGAGAGAATTGATCTGAGCTGGTCATTCTCATGAAACAGAGAGAGAGAGAGAGAGAGAGAGAGTCGGATCTTGCAATTTATGGCGGTGGTGTTATTCAACAGTTCTGGACATTTCTCCATTTTGGTCTTATAAACCACCTCCGCTTTCTGGAGAATTCTCGTGTGTGTGTTATCTCACCTGTGAAATTACATTTACATTTACGCAGCAGTGGCAAAATATGCTAAAATATATATATATATATATATATATATATATATATATATATATATATATATCTATATATATATATATATATATATATATATATATATATGTCATATATATATATATATATATAATGATGTGTGTGTGTGTGTGTGTGTGTGTGTGTGTGGTTTGTATATTTGACAGTAGATCTTATTCCAGATATGTCTAAGTGCGGTAGGTGGATGTTGTGAAATTGTTTGAAAGAATTTAGGTTTATGGTCTTCATATAAAGACTTAGGAGGATATCCCTTCGTCAGAGAGTTTGTTTACGCTATTTTTGTAATCTCTAAAGCTTTATTCCATTATTATACTATGGTTAATATTTCTATTTATTCTTCTTTAGCGTTTTCCATAATATATATATATATATATATATATATATATATATATATATATATATATATATATATATGTGTGTGATGATGTGTGTGTGTGTGTGTGTGTGTGTGTGTGTGAGTTACTGTCAAATGTATTTAGAGTATTCTATGGATATCTTTTTAAAAAAAAATTTCTCGTATTACCATGTTAAGGTGTCAAGATATTCAACACGATCAGATCCAGAATCTGATAGTGAAAATATATTACTAGATTTCATAGAAGTTCTAAAAACAAATTTTTCGTGATATAGCAAAAAAAAAAAATGCATAATCCCAGTGTTATTGCGCCGAACATCTGTTCCTGGTTAATCGTTCTGTGTTTTCGGTAGATTTATTATAGACAGATTTATGTGAGTAGCAGTTTTAAACAATGATTTATTCGTCATGTATTGATGTTATTATCGAATTTCAAACAACCATTTCCTTACCTAGGAGTATGTGATTATTAGGTTGTAAGCGGCCATTTTATTTTCGTCTCATCGGATTTATATCGTAACGGTTTTGAATTATTGATTAAAACTAACGTTATCCTGAACAATACCAGTTTGATGCTTTTTTACATTAAATAATGTATTAGCCATACGTTTTTTCTTATCACTCGTTAATCTCGTGTACTTCTTATGTAAACGATTCATCAACAAACTTCACTTCTTGTCAGAGCTAGTGATAAACTGGTTTTCTTTAACAGAATTACTTAGCAACTGAACCTTTTTTTTTTTTATTATAGATTGCTTATGAACCTGTCGTTTTTTTCTGTCATGCTTTATATTAAATATTCGTTTATATGAAAATGATAACCAACGTGTTTCTTGAGAATTTATATATCCGCCTATAGTTTTTTCACAGAGAAATATTCCGCTTTTCCTGATCAGAACTTATAGTGATTAAAAATATGCGTTTATCGTAAACAGAGGCAACCTCTTCCTTATCAGAATTATTCATCAAAAAGCTAACGCTTTCCTTGCGAGAATTCCTTACTAGCCAAACGCCTTACATCAAGTTACCGGGAAGCTGGCGGTTTCCTTATAATTATTCATCAGCCCAACTTTTTTAATCAAATTGCTTAAAAGCCGACGCCGTCCTTATCAGAATAATTGAACAACTTTGCTTTCTTTCCCTACACGTCCTTCTTATCAAACTTTCTGCAAACTGAGGCCACAGAGAAAATAAGAGTCCCATTTGCCCGCCTAACTTACCTGAAATTGACTTTTATGGCCTGTATGGAAAGCTCTGGTCGGTGAGGGGCCTAACTTCTGGAAATCGATAGACGCCAATGGGTCGTGTCTGTGTGTGTGTGTCTCTCTCTCCCTCTCTGTTGAAAAGAGAGAGAGAGAGTAAAATTAGGTATGAAGGGCATGTGGACAGAGAGGAAAGGGAATTGTGTAAAGGTCAGATGAGAGAGAAAAAGAGGGAGGGCCAATTGAAGAAATATAAGAGTTGATTCTGTGAAAGGTCACGTCTTTTACATAGCCTTTTACCTAAGCGTATCCCTTATTTTTGTAATAGTAATAAAGTATACGTGTCTTCACTGAAAGATCACCTACTTTGAGATGCTAGAAATGTCGAAAGTATTTGGTATTAACACAGTTTTATTAAGGTTGTCTGCAAAGGTAACGGATGGGGACTGAATAGTTTATCGTACTGACAGTTCCTGTGTCTTTTCTGCTAGAGCTTCGCTGTAATGCGATGTCACGTTTCCAAGATGATTTTTCGTATTATCTCGCTTCAGTTTACTTGAACCTAGGCGTAGATAATAATCTTTATAGATATTTGTGCATGCCTTGTTGTTGTGTGTGTGTGGCAATGATTGAAGCTTTCTTGGCAAGTGTGTTGTACTGAAATGAAAATTTTTCATCCCATAGATATATCAACTGTTGAAGTACACTGTTTTCCTTCTTACTTTTCGACATATAAAACAATTATCTCACCCCTATCAGTCATCAATTTATTTTCCTGCGTTTTACTCTCTTTTAATTGATATTCCTTACAATCTCGAGCGTACCACGTATGAAGAGAAGCATTGGTAACTTGTATTTGATAAAAGTTCACTTTTTTCACTAAATTTTCCATAAGCGTGACGTTCATAATTATATCATGTACCCAATTCTTCAACTTACGTAAAAGCTCTGTTATATTTGATTGTTGCGTTCTATCTTCAGCTGATTTTCATTCATAGTAAAGATTTTGAACTTAAACTGAATTATATCTTGAATTTAGGTTTTGTCAGTATTATAATTGTTATCAATATAATTGCAAGTGAATTTCGCTACTCACATTTTCTCCCGAAATATTGCAGCTTGTATATCATGCAGTAGATTTAAAAGTATGGCGTATGTATCTGTATTGTCATCTGAACAAATATTCAGATTTTTTATTTCTGTAAAAGAAAACTGGTGAGATGGCTTTTTCTGTCCGCACCTTTTCTGTCCGCCCTCAGATCTTAAAACTACGGAGCTAGAGGGGCTGCAAATTGGTATGTTGATCATCCACCTCCAATCATCAGACGCCAAATTGCAGCCCTCTAGCCTCAGTGTTTTTATTTTATTTAAGGCTAGAGTTAGCCATGATAGTGCGTCTAGCAACGCTATAGGGACAGGCCACCACCGGGCCGTGGCTGAAGGTTGCATGGGCTGCGGCTCGTACAGCATTATACGCTGTACAGAAAACTCGATTGCGCCGAAGAAACTTCGGCGCGTTTGTTACTAGTTTTGATTACGTATAGTAAGTTCCAAGCAGCAGTTTTGCCTGCTAAATCTACATACCGTCTTGAAATAAACCTTAGGACCTCAAGGTATTGCTCAGTGGGTGTTCTGGCTGTCAGTCCCACCCACTATATATTTTTTCCTCTCTGCAGTCACGGCTATATTCTCGTTAGGCCTTGTTGAGGGGTTATTGCACCCTCATTTCCTCAGTAATTATAGCTACCAACAAACTCATCACGGCTTTGACGTCCCATGCCTCTTATTGCATTCTGCACCAAAATGCCTTTTTTTTTTTTTTTCTTTATGAATACTCGGTGTTTAAGTAATTGGAGCAGTAATTTTGTATTTCGTCCTTGAAATTTGCAAATGATCAGATTTGAATTGATTTCGTAATTCGTCTTGAAATTTAAAAATGATCAGATTTGAATTGATTTCGTAATTCGTCCTGAAATTTAAAAATGATCAGATTTGAATTGATCTCGTAATTCGTCCTGAAATTTAAAAATTATCAGATTTGAATTGATCTCGTAATTCGTCCTGAAATTTAAACACGATCAGACTTGAATTGATCTCGTATTTCGTCCTGAAATTAACAAATAATCAGATTTGAATTGATCTCGTATTTCGTCCTGAAATTAACAAATAATCAGATTTGAATTGATTTCGTATTTCTTCTCTGAAATTCACAAATAATCAAACTTGGATCAAGTACTGAACCGTCCTTAACTTCTGATTTATACTCATCCATTTTTGTAAAGAATACTACCCTGTATGTTCTGTAACGGCAAGTGGCTTAATTCGGTTGTGTTACTTCGTTTTATTCATTAAGGTGGAGCAGTTGCCGAGATACCTGAATGTTATTTCATTATTTGAGATCATCACTGAAACATTTTTAAGAAATCTGGCCTAAATTTCTCCGCTTAGGTTAGGTAAGTTTTAACTGCCATAGAAAAAGTAGCTTGTATAAGCTAACGGTAAACAGGTTCTACGCCAGGGGACCTTCCCCTCATCTCCCCCCCCCCAATTTCATCCCTCTTCCCCCTTCCCACCCATTTCTGCCATAGCCATCGCTTGAAGAAGATCACTGCATCAAGAAGGGTATCGTCTGCTGCAGAGTTGACAGCTAATTAATTACATTATTTGCGGTATGTTGTTATTAGCTGGCGGATCGTCTCATCATGGTCAGGTGAAAGACATAATGGCTCTATTTTATGTATTTACGAGGGCTTTGGGAAAGTCAGGGCGACGTTATATTTTTAATTCGCCGCCCGGAGGTTCGTTGCCAAAGTTTTTGGGGGTGGCCGGGGGGTTTTAGGTGAGGTGGTAAAAATGACATCCATTATTACCCAACCGTGCGTGTTCGGGGTGGGTGGGGGGTACACTGAGACGAGGAAAAGAATGTTTGTTTACGTAGGCTTTAAAAAAGATAAAATTTTCTTATCCAAGTTTATAAATGGTTACAAGCCAGATACACACACACATATACAGTATATGTATGTATGTATGTAATAATAACATATGTATATGTGTATATATATATATATATATATATATATATATATATATATATATATATATATATATATGTATGTAAACGTACTTTACACGTTTGTAAGTAATCGCCAATAGTTGTCGATGAAGACATGTGAGATATCCAAGCCATTTAGAGTATTTTATTTATTTCTCTTTTACTCCAGCTCATTTCCTCTGCCGTTTATATGGTATTTTTAGCTGGTTATTATACCCGTATATCAGTAATGCTAGATGGGGCTGCATTAGGAGCAGCTTGGTTAGATAAGGACAAGGAAGGTGAATAAGCATTACACCACTGAGCCTCTCATTAGTTGAATTACAGTATATATATTTCTTCGTGCTCTTAATTTGTCTAATTCAGAAGACGCTTCGTGTATGGACACTAAAATAATAATATTAACACAGGATAAAAGGACATTTCAGAGGAGGGCACTGAGTAATGATAAAAATATTTTCATTTATATCTTACAATGTACTGCATACATGACTATTACTTACTTCATAACTTTGAGAATGAATACCAAACAAGTAAAAAATGCGCCGACAGCCGCTACAGTGTATAATCAAGGCCACCGAAAGTAGATCTATCTTTCGGTGGTCTTGATGTAATGCTGCATGAGCAGCGGCCCACGAAACTTTAACCACAGCCGGTGGTGGCCTGTCCTATATCGTTGCCAGAAGCACGATGATGGCTAAATTTAACTTTAAATAAAATAAAAACTACTGAGGCTAGAGGGCTGCAATTTGCTATGTTTGATGATTGGAGGGTGGATGATCGACATACCAATTTGCAGCCCTCTAGCCTAAGTAGTTTTGAAGATCTGAGGGCGGACAGAAAAAATGCGGAGAGAATAAAGTGCGGACGGACAGACAAAGCCGGCACAATAGTTTTCTTTTACAGAAAACTAAAAGTAATAGCTATGCATATACTATACATTTATGTATATGGAGACTTAATACAAAAAGTAATTGAACCACACATCTAATATACATGTGTATATTAGCAAACGAATTTTAGACACGCATTATTACGTGATTTTTTTTATTAATGCGTAGGTGGATGGGACTCAGCTGATTAATGATAAGGAACACAAACGCTGTCGGTTGGACCTTCAAAGACACGCTGATGACTCTAATTTTCAAAAGAACTTAAAAAAAAAAAGTGACTGTTTTGTTGAGCTTTCTTCTCTTAAAAATAAAGACTATCGATTAATTGATTAGTGCAATCTTCTCTCTCTCTCTCTCTCTCTCTCTCTCTCTCTCTCTCTCTCTCTCTCAAGCGAGGAGCTGTAAAAGTCCTCCTGCAAAGAGGTTCTTGTTTTCCTTTAACCGACAGAAGGCGAAAGTTTAATTACATTGGATCTCATCACGCCGACATTTAAACCTATAAAATAGGAGCTGGAATTAGACTTGCCCCGGGAGACCCGGGTTGGATGCGGTGAGGAGAACAAGAGAGAGGAGGTGGTTGAAGGTTCTTGAAAAGGCTTCTTTCAGTTTATGATACATTTGTTCACACACACACACACACACACACACACACACACACACACACACACACACATCAGGAGCGAGTCACTGACCTAACAGACATCAGCTAGTGTGAACGCTGACCCACTCTATTACGTCACCTACTCTTTAACTGGTTACCCAGTGGGGTCGTCACATTTCATATATATATACCGTATATATATATATATATATATATATATATATATATATATATATATATATATATATATATATATATATATATATATATATATATAATATATATATATATATATATATATATATATATATAATCAACACACAGTCACGTGTGGAATAGAATTAAATTTCTGACTCATGTCAGAATCCAGACCTGGACTTTTAGGTGAAAGTCCTGGGTGATCCTGATGTGAGTTAGAAATATATATATATATATATATATATATATATATATATATATATATATATATATATATATATGTGTGTGTGTGTGTGTGTGTGTGTATGTATATATAATATGCACACATCTATATAAGTGTATATATATGTGTGTGTGTATGCATGTATGTATATGTACAGATTGATAAATATTCGAAATAACAAACTGAGGGAGAGAGACACTGTACCCGATCTCTACCATACTGGGATGTTGAGAAGTAAAGAAAAATATTATGCGAGCCATGCTTTTCCATTTGTAACCACTCTCTCTCTCTCTCTCTCTCTCTCTCTCTCTCTCTCTCTCTCTCTCTCTCTCTCTCTCTCTCTCTCTCTCTCGATGACTACTCATCATTGGCTTAGCCCGGTTCACATCTGCATGCAGATGGGATACGCAGATCAATCGGCGATTATACACAGCTCCACTTCCTTCATCATTTACATATCAAAGCTGTCACAGAATAAGGTTTAGTTGTAAAGAAATTATGTCAATCTTTTTTTTTTTTTTTTTTGTAGTTGGAGTTACATTGTTACTATCCCGAAATGTACTTTTTTTTTTTTTACTTCAGTGTTATTGTATTCTCTCTCTCTCTCTCTCTCTCTCTCTCTCTCTCTCTCTCTCTCTCTCTCTCTCTCTTTATTAGTGAATTTAAAAAGAGGATGAGGTTTCGTTTGGGAAAAGAGAAATGTCAGGAATGTGTGAAGCGGTAAAAACAAGTAGCGTTTGGGAAGAGAGGACTGTCTTGAGGTTTTGCCTCTCTCTCTCTCTCTCTCTCTCTCTCTCTCTCTCTCTCTCTCTCTGCTGGAAACTTCTGGATATCACATATTCCAGGTGGGTTTTATATTTCCGCATGGAATGTAATGTAACGCATACAAGAGGTACCTATGTCAAATGGCTACTGACGCCAGTGTACAGGAGCCAGTCAGTCAGTCTTGTAAAACCGCCTTTTCTGTTTCATTTTATACGTGTTGCTTTCTTCATTTCAGATTTGTCAGATTATTTTTCCGGTATTAAAAATTTGCAGATTTAACGTTGTAATTATTTACAGAAGGATAGCCTTTGAACTGTTGCGAAATAGATTAAATTCCATTTTAAAGTTATAGTACATCAGTTCAGCGCAGATTTTCGCAATTATGTACGACGGTGAATAATGTGAAATTAAGGATCCTGAACATTTTAACGAATGATGTTAATTTTTAGATTTGTGTCGTTTCAAATTTTCCTGTTTTGTATTAATTTGTCTTTGCGTAGTCTTATACTTTATCTAAATTTTGTTGGCTGTTGAGTAATTCTTTTCCATGAATTTCTAGTAAACTTTGAAGGTATATTGAATACGAAACGGGTAAGTAACCAACACTGAAATGATTTAGATATTTTACACTCAGATTTCTTTTCTGGAATTTGGTAAAGTGAGAACAGGTGATGGGACACCCCTTGTGTCAGACGGTGTCATGTCTCACTGTCAGAATTGGTCTCGTTTCTGTCAGAACTGACTGACGTTTGAGAATTAAACCAGAAGGCCACCCTTTAGAATTTGTGATTATTCAGAATCGGTGACAAGTGGGAAGCGAAATTATTTAGCTGATAACTAAAGCCTGGGGGAATCCAGAAATATGTAAATTAGCACCTGACCAGAGAAGCAAGGGATTTCAGTCATCATATAGTCATCGGTTTTTTGAAGTAATGTCACTTCATTCCAGTCGATTTATGAAGGTTTCATCTTAGGAATCAGTGCATTGGTTATTACGTTTTCTATATAAGCGCCTTGTTTTATTTTGATGCTTTGGATTGGCCTTCAGTAAATACTAGTCGTTCTAAAACTAGTCGTTACCTTCTTCGCTTCTTGTGTTTGTAAATGTGAAAGATTTCTCTTCAGTTTTTTAGCCTTTTATTTTGCTGAAAGATGAACCATTCGTTTTGATCTTGTTTATTTGGAAACATTATTTCTCGCTTTGATTACCTTTTATGATTTAATATGGCACATTATTGCAATTCTAGTTGCATTTGATATTCATGCATCCGTGAAAATCAAACAGATGGTATCTTTCTGTAGGTACTACTTCAGCAACTGTTCCATTGAACTAGAGAAAAGAGTCCTTGTAACACCCAAAAATCACTGTAAGAATCGCTCTCACCAACGAGGTTCTTCTGTCTTCCCCAGTGCTTAAATCTAATGAATTAATGCTTGATAATGCTTGCTGCTGCATGTCAAGCAGAACATCACGATCCATTTTTAGCCGAGATGCCAAGATGTCACGTTTCTTTCGCCGTGAACTGTGCAATGGTCTTCCCTGGCAGCGTCACGGTTATTGGTATTCGAGTGTTTAAAACGAGTCGCAACGTTAACCTTAAAACGCCATGCTTATGCATCGAAGTTTACTCATTAATTTATTAGTTAACATTCTAGATGGTGTTATTTTATCTGTGTGTTTCTTAAGGGAACTTTTTTGGTTCCGTTTCAGTTGTTTTTCCTCCTGTCCTCGTGTTTTAGGAAGCTTGCTAGTCAGGTCATTCAGTTGTATTTAGTTGTATAAGAATATTTATTCGCTGCTGCTTCTGGTAGTAATAAAAATATTAGTAGCTTTAATATTGATTAAGTTTTCCTACTTTTAGCGCTACTGTTAGGGAAATATTTATAATTAATGTGATATAAAGACATTCACACACATATATATATATATATATATATATATATATATATATATATATATATATATATATATATATATATATATATATATATATATATATATTATATATATATATATATATGTATATGTATATATATATATATATATATATATATATATATATATATATATATATATATATATATATATTATAGCCATATTCATTAATAAGTTACCCTACAGAGCCAGTTGACCTCATCACGCATGAAGACATGCACTGAAGAAGGGAATATTTATTTCTATTCGTTTTTCCGTTGAAAATTAAATTCAGAAAAAAATACCGGCTGTAAAACATTCAAGGCAGAGGTTGTTTGTTAATGCATTCCGCAGGGGAGGACTGAATCCAATTTGCTCGTTTCTACTCATTATGTAAATACCGATTCCAGGTTTTGGGAATTCTGGGACCCCGTCCATTTTGTTTCAGACACAGACTTTTTTTTTATTCTATTTATTTAAGGAAATGTATCACGGTCTTTTCCTTGGCCGTATGGAAATATTATACGAGGAATCATGACAAAAAAATTTAACAATGTTGTTAAACACTGTTGAGAATAAAATCATGTTTACCATATATATGACTAGCATGGAATAGGGTTACAGTTTTGTCTATAAATTTTCACATCATATGGATTTAATTTTCAAGTGGTATTAATTTCTCAAGATTTTCAAACTCTTTGCTTATTTCCTTGTAGGGGAGTAGTGCCGACTGTTCACCTCACGCGGTGTACTGTAGGCATTACTTTAGGTTCTTTGCAGCGTCCCTTCGGCCCGTAGCTGCAACCCCTTTCGTTCCTTTTACTATACCTCTGTCCATATTCTGTTTCTTCCGTCTTACTTTCTGCCCCCTCCTAACAATTGTTTCAGCCTTACTTTCAGCGCTGGATGACCTCTTGGGTCCCAGCGCTTGGCCTTTGGCCTAAATTTTATATTCCAACTGCCAACTATTTGGATCTTAACCTCCTACTAGCTGCTTGTTTATAATAAACACGTTTGCTTTTCGAGTCTGATTTTTTTATGCTCGTATGAATATTTATGAATTAAAATATTGCAAAATAATAATTGATAATTAACATATCCATTAAACTTGTCAGTGTGCAATCTTCAAACTGAAAGAAAGATCACCTTAGCATCATGTTGATGCATTCCCTTCCCAGTTGTCCCCCCTAAAATAATTTTTTCCCCTTCCCCATGGACCCCCCTTAAAAACGGCAGGTTTTTGGAGAGCTAAGCAGAGTAAGTCCCGGCCAATAGAAATCGTCCCCAAGAGACAGAAGGCCGCCAGGACCAATGAGAACGCAGCGAACGCAGAACCACTCCATTATAAAGTCAGTCTCACTTTTCGCGCTGGAGAGAATGGCAGTGAACGTCGAAATTAAATTCTGAAACGGGGTCTGGTAGCTATATATGCTCAGTGGGGATTTCTGCGAGTCAATTGCCAATTACATGATTTTTCCTTGCTCTCTCTCTCTCTCTCTCTCTCTCTCTCTCTCTCTCTCTCTCTCTCTCTCTGAACTTCTAGTAGAATACGCGTTGTGTTATGCCCAGTGACAAGGCGTTGTGATATATTAATGGATGTTTTGCTCTCTCTCTCTCTCTCTCTCTCTCTCTCTGAACTTCTAGTATAATAAGCATTATGTATGTTATGCCCAGTGACAAGACGTTGTGACATATTTATGAATGTTTTGCTCTCTCTCTCTCTCTCTCTCTCTCTCTCTCTCTCTCTCTCTCTCTCTCTCTGTGTGTGTGTGTGTGTGTGTGGTATGCTTCGAAAGTTCTGTACACGTCATTTGGTGCTATGACATATTTCATACATACTGACATTTCAATCTTTTATTTTGTATATCCATGACCTGGTTCCGGCACAGGAAAGAATTAGAATTGTTTTTGTCAGTATTTTGTAAGCAGATGCTCAACAATCAAGATTCATAAAAATGTTCATATGTGTGTGTATATATATATATATATATATATATATATATATATATATATATATATATATATATATATATATATATATATATATATATGTATATGTATATATATATATATATATTTATATATATATATATATATATATATATATATATGTATATATATACATATATATATATATATATATATATATATATATATATATATATATATATATATATACTGTATATGTGTGTGTGCCTGTTATCTTGTAATGTTTTGTAAATTCAGTCGGAAGGTTCAGCCTTCCTGTAAGTTGCAAAAGTTTGCTTATGAAGAATAAATTTGTCATTACGTGGGGAAACATTTTTGCAGGCACCATTATTTTTCCGTATGAGAACGAGGCACATAGTATGTAATTTTCGCATGCTATTTTTCCCTCATATAAAGACAGACCAAAATTTTCAGTGGCTTACAAAATAGTCATATGCTTGATGGACGAATTTTTTTTTTTTTTTTTAGTTTTAATAGGAGAAAATTGTTTAAGCAAATACATATTAAACTCTTTGTCTGCGTGAAGGGATCAAGTTCTAGATATCTTTAAGTGAAATGGTTTTGCAAATGTTTGTACCCTTAATATATTAAGCTTATATTTGCTTGAAGTGGAAATCTTTCGCCTGCTGATGCATCTAAATAGCATTTTAGTTCGTTTAACAAATTTTATTTCCTTTTCCGCAAACATTTATGAATGACTGATTTCTCACTTCCTCTTTATAAATATTTTTACGATCTCGTGATCTTTGTTCCCTCTTTTGAAATATTTTCGTCGAAATATTGATACTGAGGTGAAATTTTCACCGATTGAGTACCCTACGTTTCTGACGATTGCGAATAAATTACAGATGCATTTTGACTGGTTTATTGACCATCATGTCTTCAGACATCAAATTTCATCATTAAAGATAAATTACTGACGGATTGCATGTTCCTTCAATGCCGAGCCTCATGCGATCCGCTCTTGACACTCCAAGTCGAGAGGGAAAGTTCAGCTGCTTGGTGAAGAGGAAAGTGCAATTGGATCTGGCACCGGTGTCACTTTTGGCACTGCACCTTGATACTACTGCTTCTTCTTTTCCTTCTTCTGTCGACACTTCCTGTCGTGACACCGATTCCTTTTCTTCTTCTTCTTCTTCTTCTTCCCTCTTCTTCTTAATGAGTTGTCTTCAGAAGCGTGAGGTGAACTGCGATTAACAACGGCTGCATAGTGGGGGGCTCTCTTTTAGTCGTCTTAATCTTGTATACTGTTTGGGGGGCCTTGGATTCCTTGTGAGTCTGTATATATAATCTCTCTACCGCGCGCTCGCACTCTTATTTAAAACCTGAATTCTTTGCTACCTTTTCCTTACATGGATATTTATTAAGATTTTGAAGTCTCGTCCGGAATGTTTTATGTAGAAAGTTAATTTTTGTTTAGCCCAGCACTTCACCTGGAGAGAGAGAGAGAGAGAGAGAGAGAGAGAGAGAGAGAGAGAGAGAGAGAGAGAGAGAATAAACTCAGGTAGAACCTCACAGAATGTCGAACCCTTGTTTCTGGACGATCGAACCACCAAGCCGAAATGAATACGACTCGGTTGTTGTATTAATAGTTATCGCACGATTACCCTGAAGAGGTTGTCCCTTCCTCTGTCACCCTCTTCCCGTCTTGCCCCACATCCATCCTTTCCCCCCATCCCAGTTGGAACATTAACAGCCATGTATGTGAGGGTAGGATGGGCCATGTTGGGATGGGCTTCCCCTGCCTTATAAGGAGTATCGTGGAGAGGGGGGGGGACCCTCACATCCGAGCACCTGGGAGCGTCCCTATGTTGGAGGGTATCGGTAGGAGAGCGGGGTAGGGAGTCCCTGTGTGAGGAGGGGGGTCTTTCTCCCTGTTTGGAGAAAGGGGTCCTAGGAGGGTTTCTGGGTCCCCTCGGAATCCTTAAAGGGTCATTACACAGCTGATAATTCACGGTTACGTCGAAGTCCAACGTCTTAATGAAGGGACGATGGAATTCGTCCCGGCGCCTAAATGCGCCGTAAATCGGCAGAAGGGGAAAAGGAACGCGTATATGGGGAGGAAAAGAACGAAGCTCCTGGACGTGAATAAGGAAGTAACTGTTATTCTCTCTCTCTCTCTCTCTCTCTCTCTCTCTCTCTCTCTCTCTCTCTCTCTCTCTCTCTCTCTCTCTCTCTCTCATTAAGTTATCGCCTCGCTTGCCTTTCTTTTATACCTTGATCTTTTCTGAATTATCCTTTAATCGTCACTTGTCATTTTTTTACTTCTGCTACATTTACTTGAATTATCACCTTTTGTTTATGCAAAACCTGTTGTTTTACATAACTTTTTTTTTTCCACAACCACCTTCCTTCCCTCATTACTATAGTCTTTATTTTTATAATATTCTTTCCTACAACATATTACACACACACACACACAAACACACACACACACACACACACACATTTACCAGCTTATCCACTTTTTATTACACCATCTCATTTGCAATGTATGCAGCCCTGTTTTATTAATTAATAATTTTATGTATAAATTACGGTGTCTCGTTATGGCCTGTATCGTAGCGTATTTCCCCCAAGTATTTTGTCACTATGGCTTCGTACCCTGAAAGCTGATGTCTTACATAAGTGTGAAATATATTAAATCTGTATTTCATAGAAAAACGGCTGAAGGAAAGTTAACCTCCTTCATATCTCTCACAATGACGTGACATTTCACTCCCATGACTTGTCAACTTTTTGCCTTTGCCAGGCTTTACATGTATGTATATATGTGTGTGTATATATATATATATATATATATATATATATATATATATATATATATATATATATAGTAATTTTCATCCATTCTATAAAAAATCTAGCAGCAAAAGAGACATTTTCATTCTTCTTCAAAGATATATGAGAGGGTAACGTGTTTCCCCACGGGAGAACACCCGTGAAAAGAAGGCGAGAGAGAGAGAGAGAGAGAGAGAGAGAGAGAGAGAGAGAGAGAGAGAGAGAGAGAGAGAGAGAGAGGTCCTCCCGGAGCAGCATCCTGCCAATATTTTTGAAAGAAGAGTTCAATAACTACTCCTGAGGATAACAGAAAAAAAAACCACGCACATATTGGAGAACCTCCGGATTCATAGCCGCAGCCGTGTATGTCGCTTTTTGGGAAAGGTTATTTGGGTGGGAGGAGAAGAGAGGAAGGGAGGAGGGAATGAAATGACTTGAAAAAGAAATGGTGGATATAACGTGGCTAAAGAAAGGTAGGAGGAGGAGGAGGTTGGGCATAAAGTGAATGAGAAAAATTAGAGGGAGGTGCGGCTATGTTAGGTGACGGGATGGTAGGAGAAAGATGGAAATGGGTGATGGAAGGGGTCAGGGAAAGTAGAGGGAAGAACTATAATAGAAGAAGAGAAAAGTGGGGATTAAAGAGAGGAACAAGGGAGGTGGCTTAAAAAAATGGTTTTGGAAGAGATGAGATAAGATGAGGAAAAAGAGGAAAAACAGCGAGGGAAAACAGAAGGAAGTTGATATGACGAGAATGGAGGTCACTATTTAAGGAAAGAGGGGGAATATAGTTTATGGAAAAAAATACACTGGAAAATGAATAAGAAAAAAAAGAGAGTAATAAAGAAGTGAAAATGAAATAAACGCGTGGAGAGAGAGATTAACCTGGGAAAAGGGAGGGCCCTCCACTACTTATAAACCGTCCCTACCCACCTACCCGTCTACCTGGCCTTAGGGCTTCGCGTTAAGTACAACAGTAGCAACAAATGAAAAGCTTTATGTTGGTGTAATTTCTGTGCCTTTTCTCTCTCTTTTTGCGTTTTCATACCGAAGTGATTACTCCATTCGCTGTATTACTCGGCGAAGTTGAAAGTGTCATGTACGTGTGAAAGTGCAATTTTATTCTTTTGTGGGTAGTTTAGAAGCTGCCTCCCCCCTACCCCCCCACCCGCCCCTTGCATTCGAAGTGTTAATAGCCCAGGCTGATGTAAACGGCGTCTGTCTTCTTTTTTTTCGTAGCGCGATGTGCTTTTGAAAGGGATGGGTTTCGGAGGGCGCTTTATGAGTCTCTCCGAAACTATTTTGTCCTTTCGAGTTGCAGCTGCAACGACGCGAATCCTCCCCCCCCCCCCAACCTCTTTTATTTGTAGATTTATTTTCGACGTGCCTTATCTTTTATCATTTTGTACCTCTCTCTCTCTCTCTCTCTCTCTCTCTCTCTCTCTCTCTCTCTCTCTCTCTCCTTAATGCTTTCCTCTCTTTATCACTCGATTTATAACCACATTTGGCTGTTTCTCTTTTTCGTTATCCATACGGAGTTCCAGCACCCATTGTCCTGTGGCTTAACCGTTTGTTCTCTTAGTTGCGTTAGGGGAGAGTGGCTACACAAACACTTATCTAGGAACTTTCTTTTCATCTTAATCTCTTGCAGTAAGAGTTTGGTGGTTGGAAATATATGTGATGGCCCTCTCAGTTTCATCTTGGCATCTAAAAAAAGAAAATATAAATGATGAAAGGAATATATATATGTGATGTGGCCCTCTCAGTTTCATCTTGGCTGCATCTAAAGAAGAAAATATAAATGAATTATGAAACTGTACTTGGAATAAAGTGAACAACCAAGTGCAAGATCTTTCGCTTATACTCTAAGGCAGGTAATTTTGCCATGTTTGGGAATGAAATACAGTTAACATAAAATGATTTAGTGTATCCATAATTACATAAATTAGATATAATAATATGGTTTACTGTTAGACAGATTACACGACAAAATTAATCTGTTCTTTAGTATTCATACTACATTGCTTGCATCAGTACAAAAAAAGTGATTACTCCACACTACTTTTAGGATCTCATCTATCCATTTTGATTGAAGCCACTGATCTTATGCTTGGGAAAAGGAACAGTTCAGATGTCAAAGTAAAAACCCCAGATTCTGACAAGGAGTGGACGAGGCTATCTGGGATTTCACCGAGGCCAGAATACCAAGAACCACTGCTCTAAGGGATTCTCAAGCTTGTACATGTTTTAGAATAAACGCGAAAGATTTGGCACTCCGATGTTTCACTGTACTGCAGCTTACTACAGCTTTTTAGAGCTTTTTTTTTGTGCAGTAGATGAGGTTGTATGTCTTGTGTCTTCCCAACGCCTCTTATTTTTCCTTGCCCATTGGAGGAAGACTCGAAATGAGGTGGCCAGCAGGATGGGCCACGTTCTTAAATGGTGTCACAAAGACTATAGTTATCAATGGCAGTGCCTAAAGGAACAATTTGAGAATAACTGTAGCTTCTAACTCAAACTTTAAAGATGAAGGCCTGTCGTAAGACTGTAGGAAACAAGGAAAATAAAGGAATGGTAGCACTTTTACTGATTCAGGAGAAAGAATCAGAATTCTGAGGAAAGGTACAGAAATAAGTTGCCATTTTCGATGAAAATTCGGAATGAAACTTTCACCTTGCGCTACAATTTAGGGATAAAAGACAGAATCATTTCCCCGCATGACAGAGGCAAAACTCTTTCTTTCTGCTTAATCTTTTCACTCTAAAGAAGAGAATTGCTGAGAGAAATGCTGAAGTGTTCGTAAAAGTATTTTTAGAATTATCATAATGTAAACTCTCTTCCTGGTCTCAAGCTTAAGGTGAATACAGTTGTTTATCTCAGTCACGTGCTTGTTGCTTTGCTTTTCCAACGTACTGCTGTGCGTTTAGGCAGGAATACAGTCTGTGCCTAGTAGATAGTGGGAGACATGTAGGTAGCATTAACGGATCATTTTATATATATATATATATATATATATATATATATATATATATATATATATATATATATATATATATATATATATCAGTTAAATAACTTTGTGTTTTATCTCCTCGTCTTTTCAACCTGCGGTCTTTGAATGCCAGTTGTCTCTATTCATTTTTTATGCAACCTTTATCTACTGCTCCCCAATTACAGACTTAATAACTGCGGCTCAATTAAAATTTGTGAAGACAACCCTCTTTATAGCTAGACTACGATCAAAGAAAATATATATATATATACATTATACACTGAACTATCGCCACGTTCAATGCAGGGCCCATTTCCCAGCGGGGCCACTTCAAGGCAGTCGCCGCCGTATTAATTGCCTTGACAACTCGCAAGGAAAAAGTTGCCGGAGATTCTGCAATCATCATATGCATGAAGCTCTTGCGCGCACGCCTGCGTTGCCAAGTTTCATCCGTATTTGTAATTAGCGTTCGCCCTTTGACACGCTTCGAGACTTAATTGGGAGAAATGTTGTTCGGTATTACGTTTCGGCAGTTGAAAGATGATTGGTCGCAGCTTTCGCCAGACAAGTTCATTACAGGCCGTGATTACGGCCGGATGTTTTTGGAGTGAGTCCTCGGGAGGGGGGGAGGAGGGGGCGATGGCCAGAAGGAATTCGGACTCTGCAGGTGTCATTAACCTTGATCGCCATTTGGATGATTCGTGATGATGAAGGTTTGTTATTGATCTATATATTCATCATGGGTTATTTGACTGGAGCAGTCGTGGGGATTGGAGTTCAAACAGCAATTGAAAATGAATTATTTGGATGAAATATTTCACGTTGCTTAAAAGTACTGGTCTCCCCACCACCCCACTTGCTACTCAGTCTGTCTCTAGGTCTCTCCCCCCCCCCACCCTCCCCTTTCTCAGTCTGTCTGTCTGTTTATGTCTCTTCTTCTCCTCCACTAAGCCCGAGATCATTTTTCGTCCCAGTCTCCCCATCTTCAGTACCTTCTTGTATTAATCAGAATCATTTGTGTACCCTTTATGCAGGGCAGGAGTTTATTCCGAATTATTTTCAACCAATAGGAAACCCAAGTGCGTAGATGAAATAAAAACAAATGAGAAAGAAGGAGAAAGAAGTACATAAATCATACAGATTATAAAAAGGAAGTTGCTTCCATAACTGGTTCTTTCTTGAGAGAGAGAGAGAGAGAGAGAGAGAGAGAGAGAGACGCTGTTTGCCTTCCATTGCTTCAAAATATTGTCCCGTGTTCTCGAAAACTTTCCAAAACGACTGTACAATGCAAAAGCAGAATTGCGTTGGGTTGCCAAGATATCAAATTCATCTGATACACTCCTATGTAAATGTGCAAAGAAACCTGCCTCATTTTAACAAAGAGCAATATTTATAAAAAAAAAAGTAAAGGGTGGGATGGGGTGAGGTGGGCGGCTCTCAGAGAAGAGTGCACGGTGCGCGATTTATAGCAAGGGCGCCTCCATGGGCAGACACAATAATGCAGTGTTGGCACCTGGCATTGTTAATCATGCCCCGAGACGTCGGGGACTCGTTCTTGTACCTTTTTTCTTTTTTTTTTTTTATGGCCCACGTTCCTTCCTTCTCGGCTGGGTTTTGCCTTGATATCAAACAGAATAGATTTTGTTTAAAGCCACTTTGGCGCGTCAGTTCATAATGGTGGAACCTTCATTTCTGTGTTACATTTTCATGGTTTTGATACTTTTGCTCGATTTTTACTTCATATTAGAAGTTGATTCATAATGTTGCTGCTGCTTCTTGGGTTTTGGCTTTGATCTTTACTGGTTTCGTTAATTTTGCGGACAGAACGTAGACAATGCAGACACAATAGGGCTCTGATGACTAAGAAAATTAGTAAGGGTTAACATATGTCAGTGTGTCCTCTCCACTTCCGCATCAAAAAAAAAAAATTTAGATACTGGTTCATCTAAAATCGCCAACTAGATCGCTCTGACATTTTTAACAGTATTTGTAGTTCACCAGGGAGAGGAAACATCGGTATGTCCAGTATTGTAATTGATGTTAAGCCGCAGAGATGCGTATCATATAAATGTGACGAGTAGATTCTATAATACAATTGTTATTATGAATATTTTAAAGTCTTATTTTTCTCCGAACTTTGACCATGGAACTCTTGACAGTTTCAAAATAGATCTTTGACACTGACAGTATTATAGAACTAAGGTAAAGGATCGAAAGTTTCAAAATCATCGTCGCCTATGTCGCTTCATCCCCCCAATCCCCCATCCCCCATCCACAACACCCAAATAGGAGTTACACCCAAATCTTACAAAAAAAAAAAAAAAAAAAAAAGCTGAAGAAGAATGTTTTCATTTTGTTTTCAACATACCTCGAGTTGAGCTCTGTTTCTCCATAGGCCCATTAATTTAATTGTCATTATTATTTTCAAAGTTGACTGCATTATTCCCAAGACAGTATTCGTGAAAAAGCGCGTGAAGTAGTCAGAACGGATGACTGATCGATTGCAGTCTACTTGGCGTCTTAATTACCTCGTTGTCTGACGCCGAATCCGAATTGACAAAGCAGTATTGTGATGTCCTCTTAGTTTTGCCCGTTCTCTGTCTCTCCTTATTTACGTCTTCTTCTGTCCTAATATATCTTCCTCTCTCCTAATTTACTCTTCTTCTCTGCTAATTTACCTCTTACTTTCTCTCCTAATTTACCTCTTCTTCTCTTCTAAATTACTTCTTACTTTCTCCCTTAATTTACCTCTTCTTCTCTCCTAATTTACTTCCCTTAATTCACCTCTTACTTTCTCTCCTAATTTACCTCTTCTTCTCTCCTAATTTACCTCTTCATACACAACCGACATTTCAAAGAAGAAAAAATAATCTTATTCTATTGTATATGTTGAGGCATAAGGGGAGTTTTTATATGTGCTTATAGTCAAAAGATATTGATTTTTTCCTGTTATATTTTTATAGTTTTATTGATAGAAGTTGTCTTAGCATTAACGTTCCCGTTGTTTTAATGATGATAATACAGTACTTATTTCCCCAATGTAGAAAGACAAAATATTCATATGAGAATAAAAACTCTTTATTCTTATTTTTGGTTATTTTCACAATGTTATACACTCTTTTGTTATCACTGTTAAATATTGCAGCGCTTTTTTTTATTTACAAGTTTCCGCATATAGAAAAAAATCATGATATTTATTTTTTCTTTTTCATCCACAGGTACGTTACTTAATGGCGCTTAAACCCAGTGAGGTTCGTTGGTAAAAGTAAGTACATTTAATAGATTAAAAGGTGTCTGCGTGTACGTGTTTGTGCCTGAGAGAGAGAGAGAGAGAGAGAGAGAGAGAGAGAGAGAGAGAGAGAGAGAGAGTTCTCTCCTTGCCCTTCTCACAGCATCCTGCTTTAATTCACTTACACGAATTGAGTTCAGATGCTGCGAGAGACATTTCACCTTAGGTGTTATCCTTAAGCTATCTCCCGCCTCGCTTCGCCGGGGGAATTGTGAAGGATTTTGTCCCTTTATAGATCGTAAACTGCCGGAGAGAGTCTCTCTCTCTCTCTCTCTCTCTCTCTCTCTCTCTATATATATATATATATATATATATATATATATATATATATATATATATATATACGTATGTGTGTATACGTAATATATATATACATATATAATTATTATGATTAACATGATGTAGACGAATTATCCCTTATCTATATGTTTATTGATAGTTATAGAACGAGTAATCTGACCATGATGTAGGCAGGTATGCGTCATTTCAAATTGCGAGAGAGAGAGAGAGAGAGAGAGAGAGAGAGAGAGAGAACGATGTTTACCTCATACCCTTAGCTGCAACGTACTCTGCAACGGTGATCTCTCTCTCTCTCTCTCTCTCTCTCTCTCTCTCTCTCTCTCTCTCTCTCTCTCTCTCTCAAGTCGTCTTCCACTTCTATTTTGGAGAAGGCCCTCTGGAGACCCATACGTTGGAAAAACGGGTCTCCGATACCGCTAGAGAATTCATGAGAAAGTACTTGGAGTCTTACGCTGTTCCCTGACGTAAAATAATAAATAAATAAATAAAATAAAATGAAGCACTTCAATACTTACGTATTTCGCATAAGCATTTATGACATTATTCATGATAGGAGACTAGACTTACCAATTTTGCCAGTTAAACGATAGATATTGACTGATATGGTGTTTTAAACTGGCGTGACAGCAGCTGTAAGGAACCGACTTGCACTGAAAAACTTAAAAATTTTGAGCATAATTTGCAACGAAATCTTGATTAGAATTACTAATAACTTATGCATATGTATGTGTACATGTATATACACATATGTAAAATATATACATATATATATATATATATATATATATATATATATATATATATAGAGAGAGAGAGAGAGAGAGAGAGAGAGAGAGAGAGAGAGAGAGCTTAATGCTAGTATAAGTTCAATACTTTTTTTTCTGAGTGACGACGACAAACCTATCCCTTAAACAAAAGGTCTAAAAATGAACGAAATGAAACGCCATTGAAGACATAGACTGAGCCTTAATATGTAATAGCTTGTCTTGAATCATTCTGGGTTTTAATTAAACCGTCGCGAGCCTGCAAAGTGGATATAGCACGCGAGGACATGGTTCGGACGGCCCCTGACAATTAATGGTGGTTCTACCGCATAATGTGGAATGGTCAGTTTCACTTGGGTAGCAACTAAGGCGCACTCACTGCCTGTCGAACAATTTAGTGAAAACTTGAGATAACTTATTGCATGCGTTTGATTCTAATGTCTTGTGGTTATGAAGTACTCTCTCTCTCTCTCTCTCTCTCTCTCTCTCTCTCTCTCTCTCTCTTGCGACTATGGAGTCATTTGTTTAATTTTTGGTACTGTGGTTTCTGGTATACTGGGTGATTTTATGAATTTCTAATTTAGTAAAATCATCTTCAGTAAAATTATTCAAGAATATAACGTTATTTTAAAATGATCCAAGAATATCTTCATCAAAATTAACCAAAAACATAATATCTGAACTAAATTTAACTGACCACCCTAAAGATATGTGAATAAATAACAAAGTAATATTGTCCCCTTGCCCCATAGTTGTGATGTAAACCTTTTGATGTGCTTAAATCATTGACAGATTGACTTCATACCTTGACAGGCACGACAACAATATATTGTCCTTTCAGCTTTGCCTGTGAAGTTCTCTAACATTTCAGCCTGCGTTTAAAACAGCAATGAGGCATTTTCTACATTCACCCGCATTATGAGTTGCAATGCAGTTCTAAAACATTTTCACCAACATTTCTCTCTATCTCTACGCCAACATTTCTCTCTATCTATACAAGCCAAGTTTTAGACAGACGTAAATTCCAGGATGAAAGTCCAGCATCTATTCATAGATGAATATCCACCGTTTATGTTTAGACGAATGTTCATGGTGTGTAAACACCTGCCCTGAAACCTCTCCGTTTCTCCATTTCGGCTTGGAAACAGGGTAGACTTCCCAGATCTTGGATTTATAATGATGTCTACAGGTTTTCGGTCCTTCTGTGATAGGTTTACCAGACCCAAAAGAAATTTCATTTTTTAGTAAACTGAGTAATATTGTGGTATGTTACGAGCACGAAGTATGAAAATGTGAGAGGGATGTATATCTTGTTTTCATTTTACTTTAGATATGTTGTTGATGTATAATCTCTCGATTGCTTGATGAAAAATACAAATTAATTTTAAAATTTGTCATATTTTGTCACTTTTTAATATTTTTTACGTAGTCTGTTAAAATTGTTGATATTAGGTAGGGAACCAAATTATGTAAGTAAAAGCACATTCTGTAGGTCCTGTGTGTTGGAGACTTATCTATATTGCTTGAATACAAGTGTCATGACTGATGCACTTATTTGAAGCATAAATCTCAAGATGTTCATTCAGTGACCTTTATTTTATGACCTGTTGCTATAAAATTCAACAAGATGTGTAAGTGCGAATGATTTTGCCAGAAGACCAGTGGTTAGACTTCTTAATATCCTTGACAGTCAGTCGTTCTCGGAACCACAGTTGCTGTTATTAATATTGAAGTGTTAAACTTTAGTATTTGTTTATTAATTACGTGTGTATGAGTTTGTATCACTATCATTACTACACACACACACACACACGCACATATATACGTATATATATGGAAATAATCAACACGTAATCGTGTGTGGAACAGAAAATAAATTTCTGACTCACATCAGGATCGAACCCAGGTCTTTCACTTGAAAGACCTGGGTTCCTGATGTGAGTCAGAAATTTATATATCATGAGTATATATATATATATATATACAGTATATATATATATATATATATATATATATATATATATATATGTGTGTGTGTGTGTGTGTGTGTGTGTGTGTGTGTGTGTGTGTGTGTGCGTGCGTGCGTGCGTGTGATTATTTTCTCGTGTATATACTAACGATTTTTTATTCTCAGATATTGTGACTTGGTGTTTGTGATACATAAGTGTGTTTGTGTGTGGTAAAAGATTCCGTTACATCTTTATTGGGTGTGCGTTTAAGAGAGAGAGAGAGAGAGAGCGATTCATTTATCAGGTAAGCTCTTCAGTAAGATGAAGCTGTCAATCATCAGTGACAAGTGCCGCTCATAAGATAAATTGTCCATGTGCTCTCTCTCTCTCTCTCTCTCTCTCTCTCTCTCTCTCTCTCTCTCAAAAGCATCTATTCGAAACTTATATTTCGGAATTGACGGCGAATAAATATTTCTATATTTCGGAATCTACGGCGAATAGAAAATATTTATACTATATTCGTAATCAGAGGCGTCAAATTTGCCTTAATTTTGCGTCACTAGTACGTGATCAGTACCCAGGTGATTTGAGATAAATCTAGCTCACCTTTGTCCTTTGTCACTCATGATGCTGACTCGGCTGATTTGTTGGCTTACCTGTCGGCATAAAATCAATTGCCGCTGTGTCATTCACCTTCCTGGCGTGTTCGTCTGGGCAAGGGGTTTCTCTTGTGTCAACCTTTCACATGACGTTAAATACTATTATTATTATTATTATTATTATTATTATTATTATTATTATTATTATTATTATTATTATTATTATAAACGCATAACATTGTAAGCAATATTCCAATTCTAATTTCTGTATTTACATAAACTTTAGAGATTGCGTTTTTTCAGTTTTCTTTAAAAGATACTTTCTGTAAGTTTTCTATGTTTTTGACAGTTTTGCAGAATATCTTTTTTATCAATTGAGTTATATTAATGTTACTTTTCAAGTCCTTTTTGAGCCTTGATGTTACTTTTCAAGTTCATTTTGGACCTTGAAATAGGACAGAGTCTCTAAACGTTGGCCAATAAATATAAGAAAAATATTCTTCGGACTATTCATTCTCCTTTTCATTTCTTCTCTAAAGCTCTCTGTGAGAAATGACCTGCCTCCTTATTTACGGCCAAAGTATGGCTTACCAGTTTTAACCACTCACCTACAACGCAACGTCTGGAATCCGTCGTGAAAAAGAAAACTAGGGAAGGTCCCTAGTTGTCCTGGATATCTTACTCTACTGTCGTTTAAATAATATTGGGCCTGTTTTGTGAATTTACACCTGTGCCTGACATCATTCCACTGTGCGCTCTTTTGTAAAGGGAACCCTCAGTAAGAGCCTCTTGTTGATATAGTTCTACAGGGGAATGTACTTGAGATACTGTAGATATCTGTAGATATCAAACTCGTTATGAGAAGATGATTTTAAACACGAATCTACTGTCATATATATATATATATATATATATATATATATATATATATATATATATATATATATATATATATATATATATATATATATATATATATATATATATATATATATATATATATATAATTTGTGTGTGTGAGTGAGTGTGAAAGAGAGAGATTCCAACATCAGTCTGTTTTCCCTTAAGGGGGGTTGCTTTAGAGAACAACAACCAGCCATTGCCACATTCTTCCTTTTGACTTCAAACGCTTTCACTGAAGCTTCACCAGCATCTCGTCAGTCTTCACTAAACACATTAGGCAATGCA
>NC_089747.1:14312500-14322500 GCF_040412425.1 Macrobrachium rosenbergii
GTTTCAGAGTGGATGTGGAAGTGACTTTTGTCTCTGTTTTCTACGAAGCGGCCTTTCTGCAGGGGGTACTGCTGGAAAAATAATTGAAACTACTGACATTTGTAAGCACGCAAACGCTCGCCCACATAAAACGTTCAAAGATGGGTTGGTGGAAGCTGCAAGTGACAAAATTACACACAATTGTTTTTCCCCTTTTTAAGAATTTTGTCTCACAGATCTTACTCCAAATAAGAAGTTTGAATTAAATGAAAGCATATGAGTCAGAAATGCAAACACCTCCCCGTTTGGGTGCATGATAAAATTGGCCCAAAACACTGCGTGTTTCACGGAAGTAGCCTACATATATTGAAGATTTTTATTAACTAAAACCTTTTCTTATTTGCGGAAGTTTGTATATTTTTACTATATAATCATTATAACATCAGTAGCTTATATATGAATAGGGCAGTGATAATGGCCTCTTCTTTTCTCGGAAGACACCTCCTGTCAGCGAAACGGCTTGATGTTAAAAAAAAAAAACTCGAATATACTTTTTATAAATAGATGTGCGCTAAGCGGCGAATGTTTAGGAATTGTCCTGCCAGGAGGCTCATACTCGATTCAGCAGTTAAAAGTAGGAATGTGACAATGACAGTTGTCTTGGTTTTCCTGTGACGTCATTCAAGTTTTGGGAAATGGCCTAATGTTGAATATCATATGTATATATATATATATATATATATATATATATATATATATATATATATATATATATATATATATGTATATATATATATATATATATATATATATACATACATATATACATACATACATGCTTCTTAGATACTGTATTTCATCCCACAGTCACTGAATATAACTGTAGATCATTCTTTTGCCAACACATCTGGTGAAATTAAAATTATAACAAATCAAATTTCATGTAGAAAAGTAAAACCACAAATTAAAAAAAAATTATTAGAACAGCTGATAAAATCAGCAACAGAGGAAGTGCTTCGAAAGTCAAACAAGAGAGAGAGAGAGAGAGAGAGAGCTGACATGAACATTATCTTCGTTTTTCTGTCCTCTCGTGTCACTCATCAAGTCTCGACGTCCTTTCATTATCGCTCCATCGTCCATCTCTTCTCTCCTTTCCCATTCACCCTTTCGTTGGCTCTTCCCCCTGAATTTATTCTCTTCCTTCCTTTACCTGCACTTTTCTCTCGTTTAACTTGTTTGCGTTGCAGCTCATTACCGAATTTTTTTTTTTTTAACTGAGTCCGGATTTTACCTTAAACTTATTTCTTCCTGTTAGCAGGCTGTCATTTACCCTCTCTCTCTCTCTCTCTCTCTCTCTCTCTCTCTCTCTCTCTCTCTCTCTCTCTCTCTCTCTCTCGCTGACGAATATTTGCGCGTTAAAACAAAAGATTGTCACCGTTCGGTACTTGTTGATGATGTTCTGATCTGGTCAGAAAATGGAGGAAAATGTAATTTTGAATAAATTAAGGTTTTTCTCTTACATATATATATATATATATATATATATATATATATATATATATATATATATATATATATATATATATATATATACATATATGAGATAATATGAGTGTATCAGATTAACGTGTTGACTTATTGTCCTAATAACAATATAAAAATTATCACTACAGGTATCGATAATTGTGCTATTTTGATAATGCTAATGGCAAGCATTTGTAAGTAATAGTGGTAGTAGATAATTATTAATATTATCACGACTTCTGGCTTTTGTGGATCAATCATCAGTTATCACGACACTCAGCTTTAACCTGTCGAACGCCGAGGGGAAATTCAGAGAGTCATTCAAGGTAAATGTGATTAGAATTGAAGAGAAAAATCATGGATGATAAAATTGTCATTCTGTTATTGGCTGGAACGATATTGGCTCTTTATCTATCTCTCTTAATTATCTCTCTGTGTTACGCGCGCACACGCACACACAGACACACACACACCTGTCTCTCTCTCTCTCTCTCTCTCTCTCTCTCTCTCTCTCTCTCTCTCTCTCTCTCTCTCTCTCTCAACCAACAAACCAATACCTCTCTTTCAACACTCAATACCTGATTCAACACTCTCTCTCTCTCTCTCTCTCTCTCTCTCTCTCTCTCTCTCTCTCTCTCTCTCTCATGCGATAATGACCCGCCCCGCGTATGATAATGAAGACTGAATTACATCGTTTGTATTCACTGTCTCCCGTGTGGATTTCAATCCCCTTCATTTGGTCGACGTCCAGATGTCCTTGATTGTATATACGACTAGATCCCCCTCTTTTGGTTGTATATATACGATTCAATCCCCCCTACTCCCACCCTAACCCTTCCCTTCCCCCTCCTCTTGTCGCGAGCGAGCCGCTCCCTCTTCCCTCCCCCAACTCTCACCAACCTACCTGCCATGGATTATTCACCTGTGGGTATTATGTGCCCAGGTATTTATGACCCCTTTTTTCAGGCAGCGGTTTGAATCCTCTTACTTAGACACGAAAGGCTTGATAAGTGACCTTTATTGATCGTTTTTATTTGACTGCGTCGGTGGGGTCGCTTTGGTCATTGGTGGCTTGATTTGTTCCTGAAAGTAGATGAGCACTTGTATATATTTATTAAAGGATTTCTGTGTATATGTGTGTGTATGTGTGTGTGCGCGCGTGTGCGTGCGCTTGCAAGCGTACAAGACTTAAGAAAACTATCATGAAAGTTTTGTATATGTAAAAATGTTATAATTTCTAAGTCACTCAGCTTGATATAAAACAAGAGTCTGTCATAGTAATGAACTAATTTTATAAATGACCTTGGTTCTCAAGGGGAGAGAGAGAGAGAGAGAGAGAGAGAGAGAGAGAGAGAGAGAGAGAGAGAGAGGAAATCGGAATGAACTATGAAAAGGGCGCCTCTATTTAGGAATTAGAACTCAACTATAAAGCCGAAGAATGTTGTAAAATTGGAGCTGGTGACAGCATGGCCGTTTTTGTTTGCTTGTTTGTTTCTTTGTTTGTCAGAAGGGGAGCTGTGGCGTTCAATTTTGCCTTTTGCCAGAACCCTCTCGAATTATGCTCATTTAGCCCACGCCAAACTTGCGAGACATTTATTGACATCTCACGAAAGGTAATTCTACACTCTGCCTTTTATTTTGCGTTTCTTTGTATCTTCTGCCCTCGGATGGTTGCGTCATTTTTTCCCTTTAGTATAAGAGCAGTCACTAAGAAAGGCGAGAGAGAGAGAGAGAGAGAGAGAGAGAGAGAGAGAGAGAGAGAGAGAGAGAGAGAGGAGACCTACGTAGAGTAAGTCAGAGAGAATACTGAATGGCAGTAATGATAACTGTCCTTAAAGTAAGCAACGACGTAGTTTCCTGTAAGGAACTTTTATTGTCTTTTTTTTTTACCCTTTAGAAATTGAAGTGTATAAGTTAAGCATAGCCTACCCTTATTTTATTACTATACCAGCATCTCAGCAGAACAAACCACTCCAGAACAGCCAGTTATTATCACGTCTACGTACCACAAAGTCCAAACTAATGTTACGATAACCACGAAACAAAAAGTTGTGACCAACGAAGAAGAACCTAATCCGCTTCCCTAGCGCAAGAACTATAAAATTGAAAAGTGATAGACCTGCCCAACAGAGGGCCTCACCTCACTAGAGCCACCTCACTAGAATATCGTTGGCTGTTTCGTCATGGAAATGACTCATTGTAGGGTCTTTTAAAAAATGCAGCTTGTGGGTGAACAGATTGTCAGGAGAAATGATTGATTGCGAGGATATTGCATATTTAAAATAGCTGTTTTGATTAAAAGAACGCATCTCCATCATATTCAATAAACTAATACATCAAACTGTTTCCTACGAAAACCTTGCTGCCACCCCCTCTCTCTCTCTCTCTCTCTCTCTCTCTCTCTCTCTCTGTCCTTCGTCCCTTTACAATATCTTTTTCATGTGATCTCTGAATCAGCACTGACGTCAATATACAATGTTCGATTTGTTTCCCACAGTATAAGTAGGACTTTTGTAGTAACTTGCGTCACTTGTGTGAAAGCTCACCACACATCCAAGCACTTTTACCATGAAAAAGTATGTCCTTTGTATATAGCATGTAATGAATGTACTCCGTGGGGGGTTAGTGCCGTCAGTGCACCTCATGCGGTGCACTGTAAGCATTACTTAAGGTTCTTTGCAGCGTCCCTTCGGCCCGTTGCTGCAACCCCTTTCGATCCTTTTCCTGTACCTCCTTTCATATTCTCTTTCGTCCATCTTGCTTTCCACCCTCTCCTAACAATTGATTCATAATGCAACTGCGAGGTTTTCCTCCTGTTAAACCTTTCAAACTTTTTACTGTCAACTTCCGTTTCAGCGCTGAATGACCTCATAGGTCACAGTGCTTGGCCTTTGGCCTAAATTCTACATTCAGTTCAGCCGTATAATGAATACATAACGTAAAATACTTATTGCGTGTTAAATACGTATGGCAGCGAAAATAAAAAAAAAAAAAACATAAAATTAGAGAATACAAGCAACAGTGTTATCTCCATAAATTATTTATTATGGATGGAATTCCATGTGCTCGTAAATCATAGGGGGAAAATAGTATAATATTATCAGCGCCCGAGGGATACGACCCAGTTCAGTAAACATTTTAAAATGATACTGCTTTCCGCGCTGGTTGCCGTTCACGCGGAAGTTAAAGAACAGAACAAATGTAATCTTCAGGCCATACGTATTTTCATTTTTCCTAAATAAAAGCATAAATCTATCAGAGTGCTTTAGGGAAACTTATAAAACGTGCTTGTGTTTATGTATTTATATACACTCAAATACATTATACATACTACAGTAATAGAATAGACATATGCGTATACATATACATACTACGGTAATAGAACAGACATATGCATATACATATACATACTACAGTAATAGAACAGACATATGCGTATACATATACTACGGTAATAGAACAGACATATGCATATACATATACATACTACAGTAATAGAAAAGCATGAAAAGTGGAATTAACTTGCTCATGTACCAACATTACAGGAACCCATCAGTATCATAAATTCAGGAATTTGTGCAGTCTTGCAAAACTTGGCCTAAAGACTTAATATATTATTAGAATATTTTGTTACACGATTCAGCAGTCGGTTTCTGGTAAACAATACCGGAAAATACATTAATATTGATACACTAATTAGGTCATGTTTGGAAAATAAATTAGAATAAAAAACAAATATGCAAGCCCATCATTTACAGAGATCCTCGGCAAAGTAGTATAATTATGGAAATGGTAAAAAAATAGTTTTGAGCCATATGAATCATTCAAACTTAGGTTCAGCCATTATTCTGTCCAATGAGGGAAGAAGAAGAAGCGTTAGGACAGTAAACACTGGTTCACAGCGATCTTTTACTTTGGACGTTTTTGTGGGTTTCTACTGACAGTGACACTATAAAAATATAGTTCCCGCATAATATAGAATGATGTGATCCAAGAAAGTGAAGAAGTGGTCACGTGGAGTGCTTAAAAGTGTGCTTATTAGAGTAAGTAAGAAACGCTCGTACTTAAGAGTCCTTGCCGATACACTTCCATGCCTTTAGCCAGTTTTCCGCTGGGTGTTGACCACCCTCTTAGAATCCGTTGTTTTTTGTGTCGCTGCTCAAAATAATCATGAGAAAAAGGGCGGCTATCAATTTTTAAAGGCTCCATGGGATTTTTATTCCAACTTCATTATCAGTAATGGATTTAGTGATGTTTTGTCGTAACGAAATAAAAACGAACGTAATGGCTGTTACCGGTGTACTGAACATGAGTAATAATAAAGAAATTGTAAAGTTTAATTCAGAAAAGGAATTCCTGGGTGTTATACAAGGATATGAGGTTAAAGTCATTAAATTAGATGAGGTTCCCAACGTTAAGATGATCAGTCCGTGGTTCATCTTCCCTTTCAAAATATCCGACGAGGTAGTCGTTTCGATTTTGAGTAGATAAGGGAAAGTGGAAAGTAAAAGACGATACATTCAGTATGGAGCTGCAAGGGAATTGCTTAACGAGTAATATAACTAATTATTAGGAAGGGGAAAAAATAAGCCCAATGCCGTTTTTGTAGAGTCCCAGCATATAAAACAACTGGCCCCTCCGCTCCACAAGGAAACTGTACTTCAGTTCCGTAGTGCAAAGCTTGGTTTCTAAAGCCATCCAACTCCAAGGAGTGTTTCGTGTCTAGTCCTGATCCTAACTCAACCACATATATTTAGGTGCCCACAAACATGTGTGTTTTTTTATGCTTCTCTTCCTTGTTTGATCTCTCACAGCTTGGTTTGTAATTACAGTTAGCCTGAACTTATCATTGTTTTTTTTTCATTGTTAGTATTTATTCATATTACTCTTTGTGCATGCTTTTTAATGTTATTCATATGTTTTTGGTTTATTTGATTTATTGTAGCCTATATACTTCTTATTGTTTACGTTTATTAAACAATAATACGGATACAGTCTACAAATCTTCGTCTACTTTAGTGTCGTTTTTTGTCAGTTTTGTAGATAACATAAAGTTTTATAGATAATGTAATGGGAAATGTAAACACGTTCGTACAATTTTTCGTATTTTCTTCCAATTTTTCTTTACTGGAATTTTTCCAAGTGTCATAAAACTTTCCTTTTAGTCATGCAGAAAAATGCTTGCATTGTCATTTCACGTTATTTGTTATTTATCGCTTCATTTTCACCTTGCCACATGCTCATTTTTAAATCAGTTATACGATAAGAAACGCACACCAAAAGGAGGACCTTTCAAAGAAAGCTGCGGGTTCTTCCTCGCACAGGACACACGAAGTCCATCACGTTTTTATCATTCAGACGCGGCTTAACTTCGTTACATGTCATTAGAATGTCCCCTGGGCCTCTCACAATTCCAGTTCTCGCGTTGGAATTCTTAATTACCCTCAAGGATGATACATAATGAACTTTAGTCGTTTCGCTTCGCTTCGGCGCTGGGACGGCAATTGTAGTTGTTGTAAGTGGCGATAATTGGCATGAAATGACGTGTAGATGGGGTACCGGATGGAGGAACTATCTTCGGTTTAGCATTCACGGTTATTTTAACCGACGTAAAATCCAGCAGTTCTGGGCGTTTTAAGTGGCGATAATTGACTTCGAATTAGGTTTTGATGTTGTGACGCATGGCACAAATTTCCCTCAGTTGCCTTAATTTATATATTTCAACTATTATAAAATTCTGTAATTGCAACGATTTTAAAAGTTTTCACACGAAACTGGTTAAGTATGCTAGGGGGGACGAGAGCATTTACTCCGTTCTTTGAGCTGTACACCAGTTTTTATGGTAACAGCTGTTAAATAACAGTTGTTAATGCTTTTTATTAATGGAAGGAGTGTTAATTATCCTCACATTCACATCTTCAGTCTCCAACTGAGACCAGGAAACTTTGGCCAGCGAAGCTTCGATATCAGCCGTAGAATCGACAGCCCAGAAGACATCGCAGGTGGCTTCTGTTATTCCAACACACCTTTAAAGAGTCAGAAATAATTCAGCTCTTGAAATAGTTGGGGGAGAGAGAGAGGAAAAAAATTGTCCACATTCTGTGGGGCTTTTGAACCATTTCAGGTTTAATTTACTTTGTTATTGGCCCGCCGTCATGTAGTTTGTTGGAGGTGCGTTCGTATGTTTGTGGGTACGCAATTGTTTTTATTTATTTATTTATCACTTTAAATTTTTTGTGTATATTTATTATCCCAACATAAGCTTAATTCGTGCCGATCACATTGGCTGAATTTGAAATCGTTTTTCGCTGTATGGTTTTTTTGTAAATGGTTGTTGATCATAATATATATATATATATATATATATATATATATATATATATATATATATATATATATATATATATATATATATATATATTATATATATATATATATATATATATATATATATATATATATATATATATATATATATATATATATGATGTGTGTATGTTTGTATGTTTGTGAATTATTATTATTATTATTATTATTATTATTATTATTATTATTATTATTATTATTGTTGTTGTTGTTGTGTCGTCGCTTTCTCACTTTTAGCTATGACAAGTTATCAAAACCGACCGCTTTTTGAGTTAGACCCGTCGACGCGTCACTTTCGGTAATTTTCACATCTCGATTGACCGCAATTTTGACCTTTTCTTTTATTGTTTTGCCTTTAATGAACAGACCTAAATAAGTTACCAAAGTTTTCTGCTGAATTGACACCAGAATCAATATCATAACATGAACAGTAACTCCACAAAGTGTACAAGTTGAATATCGAGTGTCGCATCTCTGACCCTGAGACTGACATGGTTTCCAAAGGACTGTTGAATGGAACGGTTAAGTCATATATGGGTTTGTAGGCAGGCTTTATCTCTGTGAGATTCCCTGTGAAATTGAATCGTTTAAATGGTTTACTTATTACATTGGCGAGAATTTGGTTACCAGCCATCGTCTCTCCCCAACTATCCCTACGTTTGTGGGCAATAGTTAAGGAGAAAATATTTTTTAGCACCTTTCAGTCGATGTCAAGGTTATCACTTAACTTCGGCAAAAATTGCAGTGTTCTCCTTTGCATTTCCTTTGCATTTTTTATGCTGGTGTGTTCATTTTTCAATAGTTATCCGGTTTGACCAGTATCAAAGTTGCCATAAAACATTAGCTGTAATGCTCTTAAGGAAATGGGGGAGCTCTGAAATTATTACTAGACTGCTGCGCAAGCTTGTTTTACCTTTTATGTATTTCTCATGTCGTTATTACAAAAAAGATTTTTTACGCCCTTAGTGTATTGTGTAATATTGAATCAGGATTTTTAAATCTCTTGCATGTTTTATCACCAATGTGTTCAGGCTAAGTATAAATAATGCTCTTACGAATGTGGATTTGAAAACAGATTCAGCCATTGTATTCGTTGTACTGTCATCGTATCAAATAATTATAATAAAAATTGTCACCATCGTTGTATTAGTCCTCTTGAAGATGGTTTAAAAACTAAAATCGAAACTGATTAGATTGTTTTTCTGTGCTTAATTTTTACTTATCGTCGATTACCCCCAAAACACCGCTTCCTTTCTTTCACCATACGTCTTAACAGTCATGCTTCATCTTTCTGATTTGCATTTACCCTCACAAAAAGATTTTTTCATCAGAATCTTACCTTACACGTGACTTGGTTAGTAAGTCCCATTAATCCGTATATTCTCCTTTGTCAGTTTTACCTTCTTACAGCAGTTCCTTGTTGGACGAGTCGGTAGAGTTCTCGGATAGACCCGAGTTCGAGTCTCCTGCCGGCCAATGAAGAATTAGAGGAATTTATTTCTGGTGATGGAAATTCATTTCTCGCTATAATATGGTTCGGATTCCACAATGAACTGTAGTTCCCGTTGCTAGGTAACCAATTGGTTCTTAGCCACGTAAAGTAAGTCTAATCCTTCGGGCCAGCCCTCCCTAGGAGAGCTGCTAATCAGCTCAGTAGTCTGGTTAAACTAAGGTATACTTAACCTTCATACAGTGGTGGCATAGTCATTTCATTTTAGTCTTATTTGCCTTCACCACTATGTCCTAAATAGTCACGTTCACAGTCATTCACAAACTTGAATAACCCTTTCCATTCTTGCATCTTTCAGCTCTGCCTCACTTCTACCTTTTGCACTCAACAGATCTTCAAAATATTCACTCTGTCTCCTAGGACTTCATTCTCTTCAGACACCATCCCTTCTTCCATTTGCACTTTTATTCTGAGGTCCATTTGGTCATTAACCTTTTTTTCTGCATTTGTTTCTCTAATTCGCCCTAAATTTCTTGCTCACCTTCTCACCTATGTTTTTTTTTACTAGCCTTTTTTTTTTTCCACAGTTTATGCGAGACTGTCTTACCTATCCCACTTTACTCTTGTTCATGATCATATCTAACATACGCACACTTACATGTGTGTATATATATATATATA
>NC_089747.1:14327500-14442500 GCF_040412425.1 Macrobrachium rosenbergii
TCCGTGTCCTCAAGAGAGTCTCTCTATGTAGGAGGTTTTTATCAGAAGTTTCGAAACGTTCCGTTGTCAGTTATCTTGTTTCATAAATTTGGGACTCTCTCTCTCTCTCTCTCTCTCTCTCTCTCTCTCTCTCTCTCTCTCTCTCTCTCTCTCTCTCTCTCTCTCTCTCTCTCTCTCTCTCTCTTATATATATATATATATATATATATATATATATATATATATATATATATATATATAGATTTATGTGTGTGTATAGAGTTTAGTATATAAAACAAATTATAAATGTGTAGGTATGAACAGGTTTTTTAATACGGATTGTATATGGAAATTTTTCACGTTTGGTTCATCCATAGTTAAGTATGTAGAGCATGTATGTAGCAGTGGTTGCTGGAGAGAGAGAGAGAGAGAGAGAGAGAGAAAGAAATCATATCGAAAGAAGAGATATGATATATATACGGCCTTAAAAACTCTCGAAAAGTTTATTTATCTCTTTGAGAAAGTTAACCAAAGTTTTACTCATTTTCTTTTCATAAATTCGAGCATAACGAAGTTTTCTCTAAACTGATTGACCTCTAACACGATTTTCAAGGCTTTTGCCCAATCGCTGAACAGCCTCATAACCTTTCCCCAATACCCCCCCCCCCGAGTGACCCCATGTAATGGTTTGACGAAAAAACGAAATAAGGACTATGGACAGAAATTTTTTTATTAATAATTCTGTGTTTATTCAGTCTTATACACAGTTCACATAATCAGTTGCGTAACAATGTAGCTGATGATTCGCTTATTAATACAGTCTCTCCTTGAATCATATGTGAATTTATATATCTTAAAAAGGAAATTTAAAGTAACATTGGAGAATGATCCTGCTTTTCCCAGAAATTGAATCTAAGCCCTCCCTCTGGTGCGGAGAGTATCATCACAGTTAAACTAGAGTGCACCAAGTTTGCATTCTTAATAGCATGCATTTTTTTACAGTCATAAAAACTTTCATCTAATCCCGTATGTTTTCACGCTTGACCGGAATAGTTTTTTGGGAAACAGTCAATAAAAACTTCATGTACTTCATGTTACATTCAAATTCCTTACTAAGAAATTTTTTGTTTATAGTCATAATACTTTCATTTAATACCGTATGTCTTCAAGTTACACAGTAAAATTCTTTGGGAAACGGTTAATGAAAACTGTATGATTTTCATGATTAACTGAAATTCATTGATAACAAATTAAACAAAACTGAGAGACTATTTCGTGGCTGGACAGTATTCTCAATAACAAACACTTGCTGTTTATAGTCATAAATACTTTCATTTAATCCCTTATGTCTTTATGAAGTACATGCTGTTTTCATTGACCGTGGTTCCCAAAAAGACTATTCTTTTGGGAACCACGGTCAATGAAAACTTCATGGACTTCATAATACTAAGAAATAAAGACAAAACAGAGAGAGAGAGAGAGAGAGAGAGAGAGAGAGAGTATTCTGCGTCTTCCAGAGTCCATTTACATGGCTTTGTCTGTCGCTTCAGACATCTTGTTTATTGGTAACCGCACGAAACCCCACGAGCAACCTCTCTTGCAACCGGTGTTGAGGAGGCAATCTGCGACTTATGACGATGGTTTCATTGTCCCCGTCGAGTTTGCCTATCGCTGTTAATTCCCCCCACCCCGCTTCCCGTCCTCCCTTCTCCTTGCGTCAGGGGGGTCTTCTCTCAGTGCGAAACGCAGTTTGGCAGCTGTTGGAAAGGGTGCTGATGATACTGATGATGATTCTGTTGAGGGATAAAAGGAAACTGATGATTATGAAGTTAATGTGTTGATGGTGGTGGTGAGGGAGTTCTCTTTGGGAAAAGGTTATTGGTGAACTACTTCGTTCTTGATTTCAGAGGTATTTGTATGACCTCTCTCTCTCTCTCTCTCTCTCTCTCTCTCTCTCTCTCTCTCTCTCTCTCTCTCTCTCTCTCTCTCTCTCTCAAATTGCACAGAGAAACAGAGAGACAGGTATTCACTTGCACGTGCAAAATGCAAACACGCATTATACATGTTATGTACATATGCTCGTGATATCCATACTTAAGTTCACAATATATGCTTTCTTTGTTAAATCTGCTGGTTTTGATTGGAATTTATTAGGACATATATTGCACTGGGTCACAAAAGTACAGGATGTCTAGACTTTCGCCGGTATATGAGCATAGATTTGAATTCCCGTTATCGATACATATTGTTGATAGCTCCGAAAGAATTTTTTGAGGATAAGTCTACGGAAATCAGTACTCAAGTTTAACTATATATATAAATTTTTTTTGCAGTATAATTCATTTTACTGTAACGTTGAATTTCTGGATTGTTTAAAGACAGGAAATTGAGAATTTTTAATACTGTAGTGGCTACAGAAACTAAATATTCTGCAAAAGCAGGTGGAACGGGTAACCCAGTATCTTACTTAGCCAAGGTATGAAGAAGACATAAAAAGAGACGGGAATTTAAAAAAATAGAGGTTAATTCATAAACAAGAGATAACCCTGCCTTATGAAATACGGAAGATTGTGGGAATTTCGGGAAAAAGGGACAGAGAGAGTTCCAAAGCTTGTCCTTAGGAAATAGAGACGATTAAAGGAATTTCGGGAAAACAGGAACAAAGAAAGAGAGTTCTAAAGCTTGTCCTTAGGAAATACAGACGATTATAGGAATTTCTGGAAAACAGGGACAGAGAAAGAGAGTTCTAAAGCTTGTCAGTATTGCGTATGAAGCAGGATTAAAGGTCTCCAAGCAGAGAAAAAATAGAAAGAAGTGACCTTGGTTGGTGTTGAATCCCTCTGGAGACGAACGCGTATGATCTTTGGCTCTTGTGAACTTGCTGGAGATAGAAAGTCGTTTCAAAGAGATGGAAAAGCGAAACATAACAGTTTTACCTTGATTACTAGTTGGGTTTCACAGCTTTCCAAACTGCTTGAGCTTTGGCATGCCATTCTCTAACCCCCTCCGGCGTAATGAAATTATACCTGGCAGATGTTGCAGAGACTGGCGGTTCAAGTTGGATTTGCTTTGTTCTAACTTCCTGTAAAATTAATTTGAGTGAAAGTCACAGGTGATTTAGGTGCAGCCATTTTTTTCCCGACCAACAATGAAGATGATATTTTGAAAATGGGTTTTTTGAAAATTTATTGACAATCTTATTTTCTTATTCGCTTTTCGTAATGATTCTATTTGAAATGATTTTTAAATTACTGTTAATATCAATTGTATTTATTAAGGAACTGACCGCGTCAAATAAATGGTTTTTAAATTATCTTTTATCCGCATTATGAATGATCAAACTAATCTAGAGTCATTAGTAATCGAAATTAATCTTCTTCTTTCCAGGCCAAATTGGAGACGAAGGCACTCAAGGCAAAGAGACCCGGATTCTCAGAGGAACGTTACAACGAAACTTCATATTACATAGAGAACGGTAAGTAAATGGTATGAAAATTCTATATTGAAATGATCTCCAAGTGAATGGAAAAAGTACAAAGGACACGTAAAGTAATTATCAAAAACTTGAGTTTGACGTTCGCAAGTTGTCACTTGTCGTCAAGCAAGGCAGGGTGATATAAAGAGATGTTTGAGAAATGAGACAACAGTTTGATGAGAGTTCCAGCAAATCGATCAAAAGGAAACTAGATTGAACAGTTATGATAAAGCTGATAGAAAAGGAGAACGTATTCAAGGAATTGTCGACAGATATGGTAATATTACGATAATAAAAACTGGCGTTTCTTCATGCCATGGTTTCTAAAAATAGTTAGAGGTTTTATCGGTATTTGTTAATCTTATGAAGGTTTTACCAAGAACACTGCATGTTGGTTTTTTTTTTTTTTTAGAGCTCTCCGAAAGGACATATTTTCTTTTCGTGTTTCTTTACAGTTGCCGTATGAGGTTATTCACAAACGTTTGTAACCATGTTTTTCATCAAGGAAAATTAAAGTTGACAGCCAGCTATATTAAAAAAAATCATAACAGCATCGGTAGCATCGGTACCATCAAGAAAACGGGAGTTTTTTTTTTTTTATTTACACGTCACATCACTTTATATTCATTACCCTCTTCCTTCGTCTGCAAAACCGTTCTTCCCCCACTCCTCCGCTCCCCTCCCCTCCCCTCCCCCTAGTCTTCGCACAACGAAGTCCTTTTTCCTCTCATCCTCCCCTGAGAAGGAAACCGTATCCCCGCACCAGTCACTGTCAGTTGTGTCTGTCCCATCACTCTTATCTTAAACTGCATCTCGCATGAAGCCTCCACTACCAGAAAAGGTAATATGATCATGTCGTGGAGAAAAATTCAAAAGTCCCTGAGTCACTTTTCCTCTCTCCTGCCTCAGCTCGTTTAGTGGTGCCTCTTCGTTTGATTTTTTTTTTTTTTTGTTATTTTGTATTATTGTCTGTTTCTTGTCTATTTGTGGATGAGTTTACTCACCACCTGCGTCGTGGTCTGTATAGGCTTATTATTCACTTCACGTTGTCTTAATTAAAACTGATTAGTTTTAACAGAAGCAAGAGATGTTTCCCTAAAGTACAGAACCAGCGTTCACACACACACCCATATATATATATATATATATATATATATATATATATATATATATATATATATATATATATATATATATATATATATATATGTATATGTGTGTATGTATATATATTATATAATATATATTTTTATATTAAAAATTAGAAACTAATTATATAGTGCTTGAGTGCATAATGAGGTTGGAAGACTCCCATAAGAACTGAACAGATGTTATACATGAACATCTGTAACAAGAGAATTTGAACCTTTCGTCTCCTTAGAACTGTAACTGTAAGAAATACCATATCTGATAAATGAAAAAGGTAAAATGACAGGGGAGGATAAGGAAATGCATTTTTCTGCAGATTCAGAAATCTTTTGCCACACACAAAACCATAACTGATTTTTTAACTTATGGATTTGCAGGTTTGAGGAAGGTCTATCCCTACTATTTCACATTCACAACATTTACCAAAGGACGTTGGGTTGGAGAAAAGATCCTAGACGTCTTTGCCAAGGAGTTCAGGGCACACCCAGCAGAGGAGTATGTAAGTACAGATGAATGTTCGTCCAGGGTCAAAGGCTCCGTCTTCTCACTTTTGTGTGTGTTTTAGGAAAATTTGTCTGGCTCTTTTTAGTTTTACTTTTGCCTCTTGTGTATAGTACTTGTTCTTAATTTCTTTAGTTTATTAACAGCTCAATATTAAGGAAAATGGACATTTCATTTAGAATATTTTTCGTCTTTTTTTTTTTTTGCAGTGCACAGAGGTTGAGTGCAGCTAAGCGTTTATATTAATGCAGATGTAGGCTCTTATATTTTACATCAAAGTATGAGTCATAAGGAAAAAGGAAGAGGTCTAGACTTTTATATATATATATATATATATATATATATATATATATATATATATATATATATATATATATATATATATATATATAATCTTATATTTAGGTAGATTGATTAATGGTAGATTCAAAAAAGAGAGTTAAGTGGTCAGTGCAGTTAATTATAAAATGTCAGTAGAAGAGGTTAGCAGAAACTATTTTAGATGGTCGTAGATGCCATTACTGAAAATGCTTTAGAGTAACGTATTAATTTTTGTACTTTTAAAAGAATTCATGATGTTGAAAAGTAATTCTTAAATGTGATTAAATTGGAAGCATGGCAAAAAAAAATTTGCTTTCAATATGGGAATGATTTATGTTGCATTCCTAAGATGCCTTGATTATGTTATATATTGACCTCTTGGTAGGCCAGATTATTATCATTATAATTGTAAAGCAGTTTAATGGTACCATCAGTATAGGATAATTGACTTTCAGTACACCTGAAGTACACTGTAGCAACTTACTACTACACTGTAGCTAAATCCAAGATAGCTCCCCTAGGTAACACACTGTTCTGTACTCTATATTCTGTCTATGCATTTAGGCCAAAAACCCACTCTTCTGTCAGGAAACATAACTAGATAAAGCATATAAAAATAACTGAGATGGTAAGGGATCAGAATCCCCAGGCCCTTGAGCAAAACATGAGGGCTTGGGATATTTTATTTACATTAACTTATTTTTGTTTTCCAATAAATCTTAACCCAGCGATATTTACTTTCTGGTATGCCCACAAAATGCAATTTAGTGGTATGCATGTACACAGTTTTTTATATATGAAATATGTTTGAATATTTTTTTAATCTTTTATCCAGTAGTTAATTTTGTGTATGCTTAGCAAATATAAATGCAAGAACTAATTCAACTGGAAGTCTTGAATTTTTTTCTCAGTCTTTGTGCCCTTTTATTTTTTCTGATGAAGTAGTCAGTTCCCATTTATATCTCTTTGTTCTTCCCCAACACCTCATTTCAGCTCACTGTTTAGTATGTCATTTTTCTCTTATACTTTCTTGAATCATCCAAATTGATCTTATGTGATGCTTTTGCTTGTGTGTGCAGGAGCGGTGCATCAAAAGTGGCACCCTGACCGTGAACTACGAGAAGGTGGACACAGACTACCGCCTGAAGCACAACGACCTTCTTGCCAACATAGTCCACAGGTATATCAGCCTTAGTCCCTGCTCCCATCCCCTCTCTCCACATCTATCCCCTCTCATCATCTCCAGAAACCAATATTACCATTAAGTCCCCTAACACTTTTCCTTCTGAAGTGCACTAGAACTTTTTTTTTGTCTGTATTATGTAACCCCAGAGAATCAGATTGCCAGCACTATATCAGTTGTGCTTGCATTTTACAATAACTTAAAGATTCTGCAGTAATGCACAGTGTTATCTTGCTGTTGCAATTATTAATTGTCCCTGCATCACAACTTATTTGCTAATTTTCTTGCTTAAAAGTTTTAGCAAAGAAATAAGGGAATTGGTGTTCGTATTGTAATTGTATTGAATCAGTTAAAGCTGGCAGACTCCATTATCAGCTGTAAAGTAACTGGCTTTTTTAGCAAAGAGATAGTACTAAGTAATCATTAATCATGAAAGGCCCATGCTACGGCCTTAAGTCTTTTATGTTTTATGTGACTGTAAACTATCATCAATGCCATTCCAAGCATTTGACATCTTCTGCTTGCATTTCAGTCTTTGATCCTTATCTTCCATCCTCGAACAGGAGTTACAGCCTGTTAATAATATATTTAGGTAAAAATTTTCATTCCTGAAATAGGTAATTTTATGCACCTAATTAGGATGACGTTTAAACTTACTGACTGTTTAGTGTTTGTAAGAATAAGTAGGGATAAGTGTAGGCAAAATAGCAGTGATAACTTTAAAGGTTATTTTTTCCATTAATTAGGTAGATGTGTCGTTTAGGTTTAACATTGTGACATATGTAAAGTAAGTATTAATAACTTATTTGTGAAAGCTATCAGTATACCATATTTTTTCCTTTTGTGAAATAAACAGAAATTATCTATAATTGTAAAGAATATTCCCAATACTGAGCAGTAGAAATTTTTGTTTTAAGTATGAAAAATTTGTCGATAGGTTACAGTTATCTATAAGAGTAGGCATTATTTATTTATTATATAGATTTAGGTAGCAGGAAGTATAATACTTCAAAAAAATAAAAATTTTAATACTGATTTTTATTTGTACATGTTGATATTCCATTCTGTATTAGTTCAGGTTTTTAATATTTTGACTCTCATGAAGTACCTGAAATTTTGCTAATATAATACAATGTTTGATATTTATAAAGGAGTTATACTAAAAGTTTATATGCAAGCTATACAAATTTCAGTTTTTGACAGCCTAAAGATGCTAGGGGTGTCATTCAGTTAGTTAAATAATACCATACCATAGAACATAACCATTGCAATGAGAAAATCTGTAAAACTTATGGTAAAACAATTAACTTTTATAATTAAAGAAGGTACAGTAGTTTGTAGTTTCCCATGAAAGGAAATATATTTGAATTAAACAGTCTACTAGAAATTATGCAATAAAGATCACACACCATAATATTAGGATAGTTATTAAAAAGTTTATACATAGCACTAAGCTTCTTGACTCTATTTTAACTTAACGTAAAGGTACTGAGTAGCATTATGAGAACCAGCCATTAATTTCAATATTGATCATATAACTTCATACTGTATTTTGTTTGAATTTTTATCACTTATCACTTAGTCAGCCAACACTACACCACCCCACTACCCTGGTTTTTGGGGAGGTGAGGTGAGTGGGGTGAAGGTGCAGATGTAAGTGTCAATGGTTTCAGGCATGAGGTACCTGTGACGGCTGAGCAAATCCCCATCGTACACGTGGACGAAGACCTTGTTGTGGTGGACAAGCCTGCCTCTATTCCTGTAAGTGGTGTTACTTGTCACCCCACCACCGCCATCATGTACACCACTCTAGATCTGTCGCCCAGCACCTCACATCTATACTTCATGGCTTCTACTGTGTTAAAGCTTTTCCACAAAATCAACATCTTATGAAAAATGGCTTTAAGCTCAAAACCATTTGTCAATTATAAATAAGTTTATGAAAGTAATACAGTATGTGGATTATCCAAATACAGTAGATCAAAAGCCATTTGGAAGTAGATGTGAGGCATGTTAGTGAAGGGTACTGAGTTCCCAACAGCGCTTTGCTCGGTCCCAGATCTTGTATGACGTCCCTGCAACGTTTTCCCTTCAGACCCTCCCCTTGCTCAATCTCCTCTTTTATCAGAACCAATGTTTTTCTTGCTTGCACTTGGTCCGATCCTAGTGTTGACTCAAATTTTAAGATTGATTTGTGTTTTTCTCTCCAACCCTTATCCATGTGCTCCTTTGGTGAATTGTAAATTTACCCCTAAAATTACTTCTAGAAATATACAGAATACTTTTTTCTGTAGGTTTTCTAACATGTATCTTGTACATTGTTGTAATGATTGTTTTTTTGTAAGGTATCATAATTCACAGATTTTACCTGAAACACAACATGGAAACATAAACTTTAGTTTATATGACTCTATTTTATTGGGCAAATTAGATCTGGGCTCTATGAGCAAGGCGGCGAGGGGAGGCGGTGAAGGGTGTCCCTCTGTTGTTGCTAATCTTGGTGTTTTCAGAGTGGTGATGGTGATCGCCGCAGCTTACCTGGGTGTGTGTGGGAGACACCTGCAGCCTTTTCATTAGCTCGCATTGTGCATTGTCGGTGATAGATCAATTTTCTTTTTTTTCCTAATACAGTTCATGGTTAATATAGATGCTAAACGCAGCCGTGTTGTGATTGCTATTGCAGACATGAGACACCGGTGTTAGCGCGAAACATTGAGATATTACATTTAGATGAGGATTTGGTCGTTCTCGACAAGCCATGTTCCCTGCCGGTGAGTAGTAGCAGCGAGCTTTAACCCGGCTAGCTAGCTGCCTGCCTAGTGTAGTGGGGTGGGAAAGCAGGACCCCCACCCCCCCGGCATGGTGTGGTCAGCACTTCTCAAGGCCATAGAATGGGAAAACGGCACCCTCGCGCGCGTGCTCCAATCTGCATCATCCGCATTATGAGCTCTAAGCTCTTAGCGGCTCCCCAGAACGCTCACTTTCTGCGGCAGCTCTACAACGTCCAACTGAACGCAGACGTGTTTTTAACGGCGAGATTATCCCTTAAATGGCCCATAAATTGACTTTTTCGCAGGACAATCCTTAACCATAAAATGCTCTGGTGGTCATTTTTGACCTGAATTGATGCTCTACGCCTTTGTCTAGTATCAGGTTCTGATTGGATTACAATTATGCAAGTTTCAGTTCTAAAATTGAGTCTCTTTCATTTCAACATTGACCAGACTTTCAGTAGCCACGTCCATCACAGTTTCCTCCAGTATATAAGTATTACTCCCATCCTCCATTATCCCCTCCAGTGGTACATCATATCCTTTTCACCAGCTTCTCTTTTGGATTATATTTACATTGCTGTGCCTAAGCTTCCAGCATTGATTGTCTTTTATATAAGTTCATATTTGTAAGATTATTACTCAATATTTTTTCATTCCCAATCCTAAAAATCCTTGAATAAATTGCTGTTTTATGAGTTATTGTGATTATGGAGCCTATGCTAAGCAGATAGTCCTTGCCCTTTAGTTCAGTCCTCATCATTTACCCTATTCAGATCTCCCAAAATGTGGATGCATTTGACCCAACCCTTTTCTCCACTCGAATTGGATCCTTTGCACCTCCAAAACAGACCCAACCTGGTTCCTGGCACACATGCGATTGGCTGCCCGATCCCCCAGTTTTGGCCCTAATTTTTTTTTTCCATCCAGTGCAAGGTTACAGCATGATTACATACCTTGCTGATTTAGGTACCATTGAAGCCCTTATCTTTGCACCCTTAATTTGCAATTTATTTTTTGTTACATTTCAGGATTGATTTTCCAAAGTGGACCTGGCCCAACATAGCAAGCCAAGGACGAGTGAATTTGTTGATTACCATTGATTTAATTTTTTTCCTTGTATCGTTTATGATTATGATGATAACTTTTTTGTTTTTCCCTGGCATGGTTTATTATAAAATAGTTTTCTTTTTACACCTCTTGCACCATTCCTCTTTGAACTTCCTTGTTTTTGTAGTTTTGCACATTTGCACAAGTTTGTTGCGTGACTTTCAGATTTTGTAGATTTTGTCCCTTATCCTAAATACATAAACAAGAGTATCAGGTTATTTACAATTAATGGAAATAACTCATTGTTTTAACAGTTACACATAAATTTTATTAACATGTACAGGTAGTGACTGTAAGATTGGCCAAGAAACATTTTGTTATACAGTACAGTCACTTATTTTAAGAAATTAAATTATTATTTCACCTTTAACACACTGAAGCTTGATCTGTTTAATACTACCTCAGGTGTTAGACTGTCTCATTTTGTGCCATTTTGTTTATGAATAATTTTACTATTTCCACATATTCTCTTCACAGTTAATATGGTTGCATGAGTCATCATTATCATCCCATGTTAGTTTGGCCAACCAGGCGCAGGTTGATGATGATAATGGTTGTCATGCCTTTTCTTCATCACCTTCATATGATCTGAACTGATATTGTTATGACACTGTAACATGACATAATTATCACTGCTCCTTTTGGCTATGATTTTTGTAAATTCACTTCAACTGCTATACATTTATTTCATGAGCTGGTGTCTGGTAAGGTAATTTAAGATATGACCTGAAATCGTCTTTCCGTTATACACAAACAGATAATACACACAGTGATATCCTTCACACTAAAGTCATTCTGTTGCTAAAGTCACCATTTACAAATACTGTATAGAAGATGTATTTCTCTTCTCAATAATTTAGTTTTTCGTCACCCCATCAAAAAGATGATATTCTCTCCTTTCTGTAAATATCATTACAACCATGCCACTACCATTAACGTCACCTTCTCCTTGCTCCTTCAGTCCACCAGTTTAGTTATTATTTAGTTGTTGCACATCATGGGATTTTTTTTGGTATGGATGGTAGAGCATCTTAGTTCCCATGATGGCGGTAGGACATTGCCGCATGTGTGATCTCAGCTAAATGTGGCTGATATTGAGTTTTGCCCCCCCTACAGGGCTGATGAGCATCTTGACCACAAAGACATGAACTATAAGTAAGTAAGGTCGCATAGTCTATGAGAGACAATTACTGTTCCTGGCAATACTAATCATTACACTGTATTTTAGGAGAGATATACCGTATATCCTTCACTCCTACCAACGAGGGTTTGTGTACCTCTTTGAATGCCACTGATATTTAAAATAACTACATTCATTTTTCCAGTTCCTCACTAAAAGATTTTTAGAATCTGAGGATGTCTAAATTGCACTGATGTCCTTAGTACCTAAGTGCTCTGAAACCTCTTATGTGACCTGACCTCTCTTGACCTACCCTCCTTGGTGTGGCATGGGTGAAGACAAGAGAGAATTCTAGACTTACACAATTTTAGCTTAAGCCATCATGCACATGCAAAACTGTAATTGATGGCCGAGAAGAGAATTCTAGTGTCAGCAGTCTGTTAAAATCACTTAGACAAACATGCCCTCACTTGTGAGCAATCAAGGGCCACAGTAGGTAAAAAAGTATTTGTTGCTTCGATAAATTATTTTAAATTCTTGTATATGTTAAATCACTTGTACTGTTTAAATTGACCTTGAGTAACATATACTTTTATAAAGACATGCACTCTTCATTCACAGTACACCCATTAACATCATATTTTATCATATGGCACTACACTAGGATCACCCACATTTTGCTGTTCATGTCAGTGGGTTTCTACAATTACGGCATAAATTTTGTTATTTATTTGCAGACGCCAGACAAATGACTAATATTTATGAATGTCAGGCAAGTTTTTCAGGAGAGGTGTTTAGGTACTGCATTATTCTTTGTTACCTCCCTTAACAGCAATAAGCTGATACTTCTGTAACTAAAGAAAACTATGAAGTAATGTCTACTGGTCCTTTGATATTAGAAATGTGTGATTTTGAGAAGATTTAGAGTACCTCTACATAGCATCATGTACATCTTTTTCAACAGTCTTTAGTTTATAAAATTATTTAGGTGGTTTTATGCTAATGGGTTAATGTAACTATCCCTATCAGTTTACTTATAATGCAGTTTGTTCAGTTTTGTGCACTTGCCACTGAAAGTGAATGTAAAGTATAAGATAGGAGTCATGTGGAAGTGTGAAAACACTGTACTTTCATAAAAAATACGTACGCTCTAATAAAAAGGAAGTGCAACTTGCGGATTGAAAGTTTATTAATAATTTAGTTTATATTTAACATTAATTATTGATATATTATAAAGAGAAACTAATGAATAAACACATGTAATTTACATATGTTGCTCCATGTTTATATAACAGTTGCCCAAATTCAGACACTGCCGAAGTTTTTAATAAGAGTCTAGGAAATCCGCCAGATTTTTTTATAACAGATATTATTTTATCTAGAAAGCTAAATAATTCTTTGCTAAAGTGATTTGTTATAATGCTGTTTATTACACAATATCTCTGTACTGCATAATATATTTTAAAGTTTTGATGTAGCTTCCAGTGATGTATTTATTATTATTTTGTGTGTGTATCTTAGTTAGGTTGAAAAATATGAAAATCAGGTATAACTTTAAAATACATAGGTTTAGACTATATTAACTCAATTCAAATATTAGAGAGATTTATGAAATACAGTATTTTATAGTTTTCTTCCTAGTTTAATGTAAAATTTTGGTTGACCCTCTTGAGCATTAGGACAAATAGATGATCTCTTCTTTTTTGAAAAATAAAAGATACTGTATTTATTGTGTGTATTTATAACTGAAAACAATTCATACTGCACTGAAATTCTAATGCTGGGACAGGAAAAGCTGTAAAGGTTTTATTAAGCTGAAGAAAATATTTAGTTCTAGGAAATACCAGATACAATTGAATTTATAAGGTAGATTGTTATCTGAAGCCTGAAACCCATCAATATGCCAGGTGATACTGTACTACTTGAATATTGTTGGACTTGAAAATTTTTTGAAAGGACAAGGGACTACAAAGATATTTTTCCCATGTCTTTAACCTTTGATATTAATTTGTACAAGAGTAACACAAACATCTAATGGCACCAGTAGTACTTTAACAGGTTTGGTAATTTGTGCAGTACAGTACAGTATTACTGAATTTATAGTCAACCAGTTAACATCTTTTTTTCAACAAGAAAATAACAATGTAACTAGAAAAACAGTGGACGGTTTACATTTGATATTTACACATTTCTTGTAGCCATAAATGTATTTTTAGATTCCAAACAAAATTGAAATAGATAAGCATAGGTTGGCTTTCAAGTCTGATTTTTTTGTAATGTTCTTTCAGAATTGTTGAGTTCTTTGATGTCATTTTTTACATATGTCATGTACTTTCCCAGAATAATTTTGTGCTATTGTATGTAATACTATCCTCATCTTTAAGTATCTCAGAGTTCATATCAGCAGCAGTTCATATACTCAGCTTGGTGATAAGTTTTTACAGTTATTAATTTCCATTCAAATCTTAATGTTAAGTGCAGTAGTGTCTGTCATGGAAAGGCTGTGTTAAAATTGCATAGCTTCACCACAAGGCAGCTGTTAGTAGATATGGTATCCGTTAAATCATTTAATAGATAAGCAATAATGATTATCACGGGGGTAACTGAGAATAAGATAACATCCTAATGTCAGATCTCTGATGTTGCTTGCTCAAAACATGATCAAGTTAACTGCCAGTTACTATATATGAAGACAGCCAGCTGATCAAGAGATCAGTAAATGAAAGATTACATGGGAAGCACATTGGCCACCTAACTGAATCAAAGCAGGGCTGAGGCCACAGACTTCACTCTGTTAATGTGGTTCTGTTTTCACCACCGTATTCTTTTTAGTTGAGGTCTTTTTTTATACTGTATATGAAATTAAAAGGAATTGTAAGCAGTTTCCAAAGCTACCACAGTAAAAGGATTACTGCATCAGTTATTCTCTCATCTCATGTTTCAAGAACAATTCATTACTCTTGAATATCAAAAAAATAATCATCAGTTTATGTAATAATAGAAGTCTGCTTTTACTTGATTATTAGTTCCTTTACATTAAACTTTCACATGGTCATTGTGTAAATAAAATAACTGTGGAATAAGTGATTAACAGTCCACTGAAATTGCGGGGAAAAAGAATAATTCAGTGGTGCAGATGTAACTGAGGATGGGATTAAGTCATCTTAGTTATCTGCACATTATTGTAGACCCAAAGGAGTGGCATAAAGAGGTGAATTGTTCATAAAGGAATTATCCTATCCCTGTAGGAGATGCTAGCCAACTCAAAACCATAGCCTAACCTTGTAATTTACTTATGCACAGATATTTGTAAAACAGTGAAAATAAATTGTAAAAGCAGTATTTCATCTTTCTTAAATTAGTGAATGTTTGTGAAAAGAATTTGTCATAGGCTATAATAACTAGGCTAAACAGATAGTTTGTAATGTATTGTATATGAATATTTCAACACAAAACAATATAGGCAATTACAAGGAAAGAATTAAATATGTTCCACATGGCGGATGGCCTTGGGAAGAGTAAGTTAACATATGAAACAAAGTCCTTGATAGGGAATCTGTCAAACATTAGGGGAATTAGGGAATCTGGGCAGTTATTTCAAGAATCAAAGTACAGTACTAAGGCATTTTTTATTAATGGCCATAGACAGTCTGAGGTTGATGTAAGGTAAAACAGAGTTCTTTTTTATTTTCCTTTCAAGAGAAAAGGAGCTCACATACATTTCAAAGGGATGATAGTGTTCTTGTTGCTAATAGTACTGTTAAGTAATACAACAAATGTTAACTGTTGATACTAGATTGCAGAATACTGTATATGTTTTCAGTCGAAACATTTTAAAGCATTACATTAGTTCTCCAATTTGTAAAATATTTTTATAATTTGGTGATTTCACTTCCAATTTGTTTGATTCCAAATATTTTGTAGACCTGTGGCTTACATCGGAAATGAAGATGGTATCCTGGAAGTAGTGGGTGCATTATGATCAGTTAATTACTAAAAGTTTTGAACTGTATTATATGGATTTACTTTGCATTTTAAATTAAAGTATAAGTAACACTTACAATGCAATACAGTGTGTTGTCTTTGACAACAATAATGAAGTTTTTGATGAACACACACAGATGCTCAATTCGAGATTGGGTTCATGGGAACTAATATCACAAGGAGGAGGCAGCTTGAATAATAAATCTCCACCCCAAAATTAGATTCAACATGACTAATATTTTGCTTTCTCTAACCTCCAAACATCATTTAGCAAATCAGTATGAGCCATTCCATTAAGCCTGTATCCATACATACAGTACTGAGGTAGCTCACCTGTCTGAGCAGAGGTTATTGGAATAGTAGTTCACTCCCAATCCCGAACATTTAATGTTTGCATTATCGAAACAGTTTTGCTTCTCTGCTCATTTTTGAGCAATTTTGTGATTTTAAGTGTACAGTACACCTTTTTTCTGAGTGCAGTTAAAGATATGTTGATACAGAACAAGCAGATGAGTGAGGTAATGCAGTATCTCTGGACATTTATTCCACTGGATCTTTTGATTTTCTGTAAAAAAAAAAAAAGCATTGTGTTCTAGGTGCATTAAAATAATGGTTTCAATAGAAAATATGCTTCAGATTGTTGGTTAATACTCAAAATTATTAACACTTTTAGGTTTGAAGTTAAATAGCTATTAGCTCAAAATAGTAGGGTGATTGTGTGATATACACAATCAAGTTAGAAAAGACGTAATATACAGAAATTACTTACTGTTGATTAAAAGAGTATTTCTTGTTTTTACCATATATTTCATACAAAGCACATGAAGTAGAAACCTTCACAGACATGGAACATTACTTTTCTTCGTAAAGAAATACACATTTCCAATTATGTTAACACTTCAATAGAATATATTCTATAACTGTTAAATGTTGCCAATGAGTGATTATGAATTGCTTCTCAGACTAACTCTCAATGTGAGTATCTAATTCAGTGTAAAGCACATTTCTTTTGTATGTGATAATAAAGTCCCTGATTTTACTTCTGATGTTGCCAAAGCGCCTGGTTAGCACAGACTAGCACTACCAGCACACAATAGTTTCGTACTGTATCATGCCTCTTCTGTGATACTTTACAATTTTCTGATTTGTTCTATTCTTATTTCTGTAGTTTAGTGAACATAAAACATGAAAACTCATTACTCATGATAGTTCTTACTGGCTGGAACTTCAAAGAGGAGTTTTTCTAATGTATGTACTGTGCTACAGTTTAAAATGAAGTACAGTACTCCACCCCTAGTGCTAAGAATTTTCCTTAATAAAGAACAGACTTTTGTTGGTTGCAATATAATGATGACAATGGAAAGAAGAAAAAGTTAATAATGCTAAAAGAAGAGCAATTAAAAACTTTGACAACTATATACTGAAACATTATTGAAAAATTACAAAGTGCCAAGTTTTCATTCAGTATTCTACTGAATTTCATAGAAGTTTCCAGTGGTTCATTGCAATAAAACTAGTTTCTGATTTCTGTGTAATGGAGTGTCATCATTTTATAATTTACTGTAATAGAAGAATTTAAGCATCTGACATCCAAAGTTTAACTTTGTGAGCAGCGTTGATATGGTGCCTTCTCTCTGAAATCCCAGCTATAGATGACAACCATCATCAGTAGCATGAACCCCATTCCTGGTTTTCAAACTATGGTAGTCACTCAGTCTTATTTTCACATTTCTTCAACCTTGAATCAATCATAGCACTTACACCTACTCTCATATTCCAACCAGTTTGTTGTAAGTTCCTTCTGGCTTGGTCCTTTGTAGTTTGCTTCATGATATATCCATATCTCTTCTTCCTATCCTAATCTTTCCACACCCAGTCACATGTATTGATTGTAATATTTTTTTTTACTTGAGGCGATAATTGCTAATATATTACAGCATAAGTCTTTTTGAATATAAATTGAATGTTTTGCACCACCAATGGCCACCTCATTTCTCATGAAGATATTGGTACTGTATTACAGTGCCTTATTTTCATGAAACACCTATACATATATTATTTGTTCTTACTCGGTTAACACTATCTTATGCCGACAGATATTTTCTTCTAGTTGGGTTTTTATGAAGGTTATAATTTTTATGTATGAGTTACTGATTTTGAATGTTGTGTACTTGTCTGTAATACACTTTGATTACGAAAGACACCTCTCTTTTGTGAAGTTTATTTTTAAGATATTGTAGGGTCGTCCATTTGGACATCAGATGGGAAACAACTGATTTTTATTAGTATGTAGTGTACAGCCAATTAACTCCAGTTTTGCCAATTTTGACTTCATATCTGGTGCTGTAGAGTGTGGATATTTATGTTTCTATGCTATTGAGAACTGTGTAGATTCATATGTCCCATGTGTGATTTCATTTGTAGGATAATAATTGATTTAATATTTAAGTGTCATGTTACATAAATCTAGTTTCCTTCAAATTCACCATGTTTCTTAGCATATTCTTTGTCAATACACAGCTAGCTTGAGAAATCATCATCATCATTTCATTTGTCAAATGAAATATATGTAAACTAAGTATATAAAGTCATTGCTGACATGAAAAATGTGTAGGATTCAAGTGCTGAAAATAGTAGTCTCATTTCCTAAGGTCTATTTTTATTCAAATTAAATTATTTTAAGATCCAGGTACAGCAATTTGATTTTGTCAGAGCATGATTACTTAGCTTCATCATTGTAGAAACAAGTTTTACACCACACGAGGAGAAATTTTTGCAAACACTTCAAAATAGTTTATGTTAGCAGAGTAATTTTATGTTTGTAGCTACATGTAACTAGAGCAGAGCTATTGAATACGTAATGAAATTCATCTTCATTTGAATATATAATGAAATTCATCTTCATTTGGACAGTTGACTTACTTTTGTTAGTTGTGTGGTTCAGCAACTGCAGTTGGATATGGGTATGCATTATTAAAAGTGGTATGCTGTACTGTCTCAGTGTTGTGATAGACTGTCTTAGAGGATATTTGTTGATTTTTGCAAATCCGTGTTTTACATAATCCTAACCATTTAGGTTAAAGGTTGGCACAGGCTAGATAATAATTGATGCTGCTTGTTTAATGGTTTAATGGTCTGAACACTTGGTGCCAGATACTGTAACAATTATTTTGCAAATACCAGTAACAGGTCAGTACTTTAGACCTTCCACTGTGTGGGTATAATTTTTTTACTGAAGGGGTGTTTCCTCATTGATGGTCTTAATGTTTTCTTATGCTCATGGGCTTTCATCCTTGAATAAAAGTAAATTTCACTTTGTGTCATTTTAGGTTGGGGATTGAATTGAATTGAATTCAGTATAGAATTTAGGCCAAAGGCCAAGCACTGGGATGTATGAGGTCATTCAGCACTGAAATGGAAATTGACAGTAAAAGGTTTGAAAGGTGTAACAGGAGGAAAACCTCGCAGTTGTACTATGAATCAGTTGTTAGGAGAGGGTGGAGAGTAAGATGGACGAAAGAGAATATGAAAGGAGGTACGAAAGGGTTGCAGCTAGGGGCTGAAGGCACGTTGCAAAGAACCTTAAGTAATGCCTACAGTGCACCACATGAGGTGCAGTAATGGCGCTGCCACCCTACGGGGTTTTTTAAGGTTGTGGATATGTATTAGTATTATTCACTCAAACATTTTCTTTTGAATTGATATAGTCTTGTTAATTCAGTAACTTTCTATATTACAATTGTTTAGTTTCATATCTTTTCTAGAAAGCAATCCTTTTACTCTGTGCTATATTAATAAAGGAAGCAATTCCTAGGAAACTTATCCAGGAAAAGTAAGATAAGACTTGAAAGATAAATGAAGGAAACATTTATTTTAATGTGGCCTATGTAGTTCACAAACAAAATAAATATGGAGAAAATAGTGTCATATATCTTCAGCTTCCTTATGGTGGCTTACATTTGACGGAAACATGCAAGGGAATGACACGTTTAAATCCATCCCGTTTAGGGACTGATGATGTTTTGATACTATGGTTATTGTGAACTTTTGGTAGCCTTTGGAACTTCATTGTGGTGATAACATCAGATTTTGTAGCAGTCTTTGAGAAATTTAGGGAGATGCATTGATGTCAGATGGTGTTTGCAGAAAGTAAGATGATTTTTGGTGGGTGAAAGTATATAGGTGGATAAAAATTGACTGTTTCAGCAGAGGAATCCCTTAATGATAGAATGAGGGCTACATTGAGTGTAAGATCATATCATGGCAAGATGCAAATGACTAACATCATTACACATTAGTCTGCTGACATATCTTACAAGAATTATGGACAAAGCCCACTTGAGAGGCAGGCTAACAATATCACAGACCCAAAATGCCCTTTTGGTGTACTTCATGTATCTTCCAAAAGTGATGACTATAAATATGAACTAAATGTCCTAACTAAAAATGAACAGCGGACATCAAGAATTATTGCATGCATTTTAGTAGGCTTTTTACAGGAAATTATAAAATTGTAGAATGACTCTAGATGATAAGTTTCAGACTGAAGTTGCTCTTAATCATTCCGCAATTTGATGCAGGGTTCTGATTAATTCTTGGATAAGCAGTGTTATGATTAATTCTTGGATAAGGGCAGTGAAGGTTGGTCTGTTATGGCACCTACACAGTGTGGGTTTTACTTACGTTTACTGAGGCCTCTACACACTTTTAGCCACCGTGTGCCTAGAGACCACATGGTTAAACAAGCAATATTTATTTTTGATAGTCTGTGTCAGTATTTAGTCTGAGATGGAGGCATAGGGTTGATATTAAGTCTGAGATGGAGGCATAGGGAGAAAAAGTCGTACATAACAAAATATAGAAATCAATACACTTCAGATTATATAACATTTAAGATTGTTTTTAAGTGATATGTAACAAAGACCAAGTCAGTGAAATAATGATATATGTGTAGAGCAATAGGCAGGGAAAACTTCTGCAGAAAATATAAGATTATGAAGAATTGCAATATTTTTTATTTTAAATTATATGAAAGACTTTAACATGAATTTAATTTTGACATGACATTAAGATTTGAGACTACTTTTATATTTGGTGATGCCTACCCTAGCACCACAACAAGGTTTACTTCAGCTGTAAGAGCTGTGACAATACACCTCATAGCACCCCCGAGTTGAAAATAAACTTTCAAATCACTGACTGTGTTTAGAAAGAGCTCTTGATCAGTTTGAGTGTTCAGTATCCCTGATAATTTACTCAGAGGATTCTTCAAATCTTCACATTCCAATCAGTGACTTCCTAGAACCCTCCAACTGGTGGAGATTGGCTTTACAAACACATTCACTGTAGCTGAGTTTTCCTGGAGATAAACTAATATAGTCTTAGATATAAATCACATTACAAAATTGGTTAGATAATGTAGCAATTTTCCTATAAGTTCAGGAGCAACTATTTAATCTCTTGGAAAATGAGGCTTTGAATTATGATAACCAGGCTTTAACAACTAAAGGTTCTTACCCGCCAGTATTTTGGTTGTGACACTGCCACCTCCCCATAAGTAAGACTGGTGAGAGAGCTGGTTCTCTATATACACCACAGCATGGCAGTCATAGGCTACCATTCTTTACTGGTTAGAAAGCATAAGTGGTGAATCAGGCACGCGAAGAAATCGTGGGTTAATTTATATACTGTTTTTTCTTAGTCAACCTGCTTCACTGCCTATTACAGGTTTACTGATAATCCTTTAATGTCTGTATTATTATTTTCAAACTGATGTTTTGTGTGTGTAATGACTGTTAAGAGAATGGTAGCCTAAGTCCCTGAGGCTGGTGTTGACGTGCCCGCGGGCTGTCGCCTGCTGTGGCTCTCGGCCTCCTCCTTGCCCTCCCCCCTTCTTACACACACTGATGGTGGTGACTGTTGTTGTCCTCGCGTCCAGGTCCACCCGTGCGGCCGCTATCGACACAACACTGTCGTCTTCATCCTGGCCAAGGAGTACAATCTCAAGAACCTCAGAACCATCCACCGCCTCGATAGACTCACGAGCGGTAAGTTGGCATCCCCTGTCCTTGCTTCCTTACTGTGTATCTTCCCTAAAATACCATTGCATCTCATTGCCAACCTGCCAACCTACCTATATCCCTTTATCATTACCACACCTAGAGCACCACCACCACCACCACCACCACCACCACCACCACCACCACCATCCCATCCCACACATCCCAATAGCCATTGCTCCCTTGCCCATCACTTATAAGCTTTTCTTGCTCAGGGATCATAGGAGATCTTTTATCAATCCCTTACCTTTAGTTTTGACCAGACACCTAAGTTCTGTACAGTATAGAAAAGCAGGTAATAAAACCTCCCTCCTAATTGTCTTTGTATGTTGTAAAGTTTTATCCTGTAGACTTAGATGTTTCCAGCACCAAAATTAAATGCATCGCTTAACCTGGCCCAAGATTGAGCCTAGACTTAGTGATTTGTGATGTACTAAAAAAGTGTGGCACACTGTCATCAAATTCACGAGGTTGTATTTACCATTTTCATACATATTCACATAGTTCTTTTAAATGTGTCTGTATACATAACCCATAAAACAAAATATGCTAAATTTTATAGGATAATATCCTGTCAAACAATTCACATATGGACACTTTCCTACTCTATTTTATTCCACAGTGTGTCATGTTACTTCCATTCATCAGCCATCTAGGAAATATAGCATGTGTATCATCTAAATATATATACATATATAATATTGTTTGTTTTTATAAACATACACATAGGGGTTAATTTAGTTTAATACTCAAGCTAATCACCATTTCCTTTATATTTTAGGATAGATTTTGCCATCATCCAACATTATTGTAAGACTACATATACTAATTTTCATTATTTTGTTATCTTCCTAGATCCTTTTTTTAAATTTCTATACGAGTTGGATAGTTACTCAATACTGAACTGATAGCTTTTGATATTTTCAGCAGGATTCTGTCAATGGTTAGAGGTTGAAATTTTGCTTGTTAATCTTTAATATGGCCAAAAGAGCACTTATATTACAAGTAAAGCAAGTATGGCACCTTGTTTAATGGTACTGGTTTAGATCCATATACTAAAGTCCTAGACTATTATCTTTGCATGTTCTTTTCAGATATGTGTTAAACAGGTGTACAATAGAAATACATTAACTTGTTTCAGGTATCCCAAACTTCAGAACAAATTCTAGATTAGCAAGTGTCTGAGATTGTTTTTTGGAAATGGTAAATTTCATTGTTTTAAATGGTAAATGGTATTGTTTCTTGAGATATGAATATACTTTATTTAAAAAAAAAATTACTATTACTATTCTGTAAAGGTACATTAAGATTTTGACATTTTAAATTGAGTTTTGATATTTAATTACTGTGATGGACTACGGTTTTAGAATCTCCATGTTAATTTCACTTGCGTTTAATTTGTTAAATATCCTTTATTTAACTAAGATGTCCTAAATCTATGGAAACCTGAATATATTTTATATTGAGTGAAACCATAGTAGGAGATAGTTTTATGGATATCATCTGCAAGTATTATTCTTGTAAGCATATTTGTGTATACTTTTTGTTTATGTAAAAAAGTAACAATGGAAGTTTTATCAAATGTTTTGCAGATCCGTTAATTGTTCTCATTGGATAGTTTGTGGATATCATCCCAAAGTATCATTTTTTAAAGTTTATTTGTGTACTTTTTAGTATAAGTAAAAATAGTAACTATGAAAGGGGTATCAGATGGTTTGCAGATCTGCTATTTGTTCTCATTGGTTTATAAAAATAAAATTGGCACCACAAGAGATATTAGAAAAATTTAGAAACTTTTGCATAGTTTCTTTTTGTGCTGGAATACCTTCAGGGAAATAATTTCATGCTTGAGATAAAATCACTGGCAGGATTTGCTGATGGATCCATGAAAATTTTATATTTGAGCCATCTAAGGAAAAGAGGAAAAAAAAAACAAGTGAAATACATCATGGTTGACAATACCTGCTCCAATTCAAAGCCAGCTTTTGAGGATTATTTAAATGGGTTTTCATAATGGAACTGAAACACTGAATGCACTATCAGGCAAAGTATCCAGACTATTTACAGTGAAAAGTAGTGAATTTTAAAATGGCTAACATATTGAAAATCACAATACATGTAAAAATTTCCACAGCTGATAATTCCTCTTTAGATTGATTTCAGAAGAGAAAAGTCTCAGAAATATCCATAATTATCTTATGAGAATAACTTGAATACAGTATTCAAATGCAATTGCTGTTTGTGGTGTTTTGAAGTTTATGGTATCTGGGTATCAAGTTTTATGTAATTCTATTGCAACTTCCATGGTATATGGTGACCATCTTGACTGTGTGATCAGTCTTAATTCTCTGTCTCTTTAAACCAGTTACAATGGACAATAAAGCTTAATACTGTAGTTATTTCCTTTTATGGGTATTTGTGTAGCAACCGCATATATGTTCATGAATGGTGTAGGACTTATTCAAGTTGTTAACTTTAAGGCTGTGGATGAATTGTCCTGAATATTACATATCTAGAAATTGTAGTATGTTGCAGATACAGTAAGTGTTTAAGTTTCATGTTGATTAATAATTCCATGTGTAGATTTCTTTAGAAACTCAGATGCATATATAATCAAAATGTTATTTCATTCTCAACGAATAGCAGTGCTGTAACAGTATCGTTTGGCAAGCTTTATGATCATTGCATATAAAGTTCCAGTACCTCTTGTTCTGCAGGACTGTCTTACATAGTTTTACAATCTTTATGATCTTTCTGTTTGAGTTATATTCTAAAGCTATTCTTATTTTGTTGTTTTCAAAAGCATTTCCAACTTGCTTTAATGTTTTGTATGTGATATATCACAGTTAAATTTGTTTTCCCAATGTAATGGAGACCGATTTTGTAAAGGAACTATGTTACTGTACCTGATATCTCTTCATAGAGTTTATTTCATTTTTCAAGGTAGTATTTCCTGTTAACCTTGCTTTCATCACAGTACATAATATTTATTAGGTGATTGTCTCATTCAACAAATATTGTCTAAGTTTCTTATGCTGGACACGTAGGCAATAACAATTTTCAAATTAGTTACAACATGGTAATACACCCAGTTCTCAGTGACTGTCTTGTTTAATTATATTTCTTAGCAACAACTTACTACAGTACAACTGCAGTATATCATATATTTATGGTGCAAACCTGGCAGGTTCAGAACCAGAATTGAGGCTTTGCCTTTGTAACAATGCTTTAGTTTCTTATGTGTTTTTTGAGTGTTAATGCTCATTTCTATAATTTCTTTTTCCAATCCACATACTGTATACAGCAAAGTAAAGTATTTTTTTATTGTCATTGCTCTTTCATGAAATCACTTAATACAGTTATAGTAATTAAAGTACTTTACTTCTTGCTCTCTTCCCCATACTCTGGACAAAACAACATAAAAATGGAATAGTACATCTTTTTTTACATCAAAGAAAAAAATCAGTACTGTATTTCCTTCTGTACAATATTACTGATTAAGATGTTTCAGTACAGTATTTGTTCTTCTTCAGTTTATCTTCTCCATGTCTTGTAAATGTTACAGTTCAAGAATGTAGTAACAAAAACAAGTGAGAGACAAGTAATGCTGGTCCTAAGATGCTGAAAAGTTATCAGTTGAAGGTTATAGTATATCAGATTCATCTTGTACTGTACTGCGTTATTATAAAATATGATTTTGTACTATTTTATTTTTATTTTTGGACAAAATAAACCAACATTTGAATTGTACAATTTATATAAAACTTGAATCAAGAGTGAGTCAAGAATCATAACATAAAGGCAATTTAATTCAGTGTGTTCTTTAAGCATTCTACATGTTGATACATTTTTTCATTTACAGTATTAAATTGTTATTGTCAGCACTAGCATTTGCATTAAAAAAATATATACAGTACTTGGAAATATCTGGATATACACATTACTCATTTTTAACTAAGCAGTTAGAAATCCTTTTTTATGGAAGGTAAACAAAATATGTTTTTAGTTGTAGTCAATATACTTATCCATTGTCCATGTAAACATATCTTAGCACGTAAACTCCATATACTGTACAGTATGATGCATATGAAAAGGGAACTTAATCATTCATGTAACAAGTTTAATATCAAAGAAAAATCTGACACTACTTTAACTACAAACTTATTTATACAAGAGAACAAGACATCTGTATAGAGTTTGTTTAGATGAATAGGCTAGCATAGAATCTTCTGAAAGGCATCCACACATTGTTATTGTTGAAGTATACAGGTAAAGTTATGTGAGTACCAAAAACAGTTTACAGCATAAGTCTTTAAAAAAAGGAAAAAGAATCCATAATAAGAATTCATGGTAAAGACAGTACACTATGTTCACATGGATTCTGTAGAGCTGTGCTAGTTAGGATATCCTAGGTTAGGGTAGTATAGATTTTCTTTGCATAAGCTAGAAGGTATGCAATGGTATTAAGCTAGGGTAAAGTTTAAAAATATATATTGTAAATTATATTATTTTTTAAAGTCTACTTCTTTAAGGATACAGTATAAGAAATCCAGTATGGTAGGTTAAGTAAACTCTCAAATAATCTGCTTCATAAAGGATAAGAGAAATTCAGTTTGGCAGGTTAAAGGGTAAATTCCATGTACTGTAGTCAGGGCAGGCTTAGGGTACTCTGATTTTTTCATGACAATAATTTTCATATAATCTGTTCTTTGGCACCTATGTCGTTAAGCGAGAATTGGGTGTACTGTATTCATCTTTTCAGATGTCCCCAAAGTTTGAAAAATGCAGTGGACAGGTTGGTATTACCTTTGCATTAAGAGCTTAGTACATACAGACAGGCTTGAACAATGAAATAAGCACCAGTGCTTGACTTGTTCACTAAAATTTTTAACTCTGTGTCATCTCATGAATGAGGTTCTTAGTACTACAGTATATTAGTTTTTGTGTGTTTGACTTGAAAATTATGTTGAAGTTAGTCAATACCCATTTCAGTACAATATAATACCATGTTACTTATACTATTTTACCACAGGTATCCATTTGCCGTAGCTTTGTTACTTATACATTTTTTTAACATTGCCTCCAACAATCACCTGGTTACTGTCATGGAAAAATATCAATACTGCTATCATTACTAAATAATCATTCAAGAATGTGTTGTGACCACAATACTATAATTCAAAGACAGCCTTGGTACTGAGATGATAGGTTAGAGGAAAAAAAAAAGTTACTTATTCCTTGTTTTCCTTTGGAAAATCAGTATCTGCTACTTACTATGTATGTAATTTTATATATATATATATATATATATATATATATATATATATATATATATATATATATATATATATATATATATATATATATATATATATATTTTGTGTAACTCCAAATAAAATTCATCTCTGTTTGGAGTTATAGAATGTAGACATTATTTGCCATATACAGGAAAGACATTGAATTAAGAGTCCTGTTCTGTAGCTAATGATATGCCATACAGTTATCTTCATGAATTCCTTGCACAAGTGACTTATTCTCACCAGTAGTCATTAAGTTCCTCAATGACTGAAGAGTACACATATTTCTGCAAGCACTGGAATTATTGCATTTAGGTTATTGTGTATCTGACAAGTTAAAATTGTTATGAACAGCCAGGACTTAAATTGTTAGAGTAAAAGTGACTATTTTCCTTAACCAAGAAAGGTGAAAGGTCCCTTTCCAGTTAATAGTACATTCTCTTAGTGTATTTTTTTGGTGTTAAAGAGAGTAGATTGTCTTTTTGTTGCCACTGTTATGACCCCAGAAACAAACAGCTCATCACATTCATAGTTAAGTGTATGATAAAAACTGTTGGTATGCACATTTATCATAAATTTGCCTTGCCTATAATGAGTCCAAATAAATCTAGTACAATACTTTAAGGAATATTTCATGAGAGTACTTCATCGGGTAGATGCAATCATTGCTGCCCTGCCCAAATATTGGTTCTTATATTATGTACTTCTTATATCTAAGTACAAAAGTTTCCTTTAGGCCTTTTGCTGTTTGGACGAACACCTAAAAAGGCCCGTGAAATGGAACAGCAGATACGAACTCGACAAGTGACAAAGGAGTATGTGTGTCGGGTAGAAGGAGAATTCCCCAGGTATGAAACTGATACATTTTGTTCTAAATTACTTTTGGTTTCCAATACAATGCTCTTGTGTCATTATTGACTCAGTAATGCATGTTGACTGCAGCATGAACCTGTTAAGAAGGGTGGTTAAGATATTGTACTTACCAGGTTATGCAGTTATTTACTTTGTGAACAACTCTTTCATTTTTATTGACGAGTTATTTAGTTTTATGTACCCAGTAACAGTTACTTGTTGCATAGTAAAATTTCTTTAAGTGCTTGATGCAGATACTGTGACCCTAACCAAATTTATAGAATATAGTTGGAAAAGCATTCTATTTAGCCCAGTATTGCATGTACAGTAATATCCATTTTAACTGCTAGCTTGGATTACTCATATTCTGAAAACCCAACATTTTCGAAGACTTTACACTGCATTTAATTTCAGTGCAAACCTTATTTGAAAACCAAATGACTTTTCTTCCCAGTGATAGGTAAAATGGTGTTCTGTAATGGAACAAATAAGAAAAAGAAAATAACATTCTAATTATTCAGAATCACAGATATAATAAGATAAATGGAAAGATCATAGAAAGTGCATAATGGTTTTAACCTGTGTGCAGTTAAAGTAACATGTCCTTTTGTTTTTTTTGCATTACTGTGTCATTCTTTAACACTTGTATGTAATTTATTACATAATTTTTCATAGAGTATTACATATTTTATACTAGATTCTCTCAGAATTAAAAGATTTTGCAATTTTTTCTACAGTGTATAGTAGTCAAGTGTGATACTATACTGTACAAAGAATCAGTACTGTATAAAGTATCCAGTGATTCATTTGGTACATATGACTTACAATGTATTGTGGACTTTGATACCTTAAATTTCCCAGGAAAGTGTTATGCATTAGTATTACTGTAGTATTTTGGGATATTTCATGTATATTTTTTAAATATGTTGTACTTTATTGTTAAACAGAAGCCAACAGTGATTGAGTATTTAAAACAGAGGTATAGCTTCAATTGGAAAAGCAATTAAAGGGAAGAAAACAAATTTGAATATTGATAATTGTGCAACACTACTAAATAGGAAAATGTGCCAGTAACCAGAATAGTAGGGGAGAAAATGTCAAGTTAACATTTATACATAAGTGCTGCAAAAAATTTATGCAAAACTGACAGAAACCCCAAAATGAAGTGATAGACCTGCCTATCATATATTAAAAGAGGAAAAGTTACACTACAAATCAGAAAGAACTTAAACAAGAAAGAATTTTTTTAGTATGTTGACAAAGAAAAAACAAGCCAGAAAGTTGCTAATGTCCACTTGGTAAAGGAGTGCTGTGTGGCTGTTAGAGAAGAGGAGGGACCTTCAGCTCAGCAGAAGGGTGCCAGAAATATTACTTATAAGAAAGAAATTGTCAGGCACTATGTCATGGAAAAGGCAAAAAAATCTAGAGAAGGGCTGTCAGAAAAAAAGGAGCACCCCTAAAAGTGCAATTAGTTTTCTAGTTATTAAAGGATAAGGCCAATATAAAGCTTTACTGACAAAAGAAGCTAATTTTGGTGAAATAAAATAAATCTCCTAACTGTTTAGAAAGATTTAGTCATATGAGTTGTTTAGAATTTCAAAATAAATTTAGAGGATTTTAACATTTTCTAACATACAGTATTGCCAAAATTTAATGGGAAAGTAGAAGCAAGAAGAATAGAGAGATACCGTCTTTGAGGCACCAAACTTGACTGGATATAGGCTTCTCATTCACACATATTCTCAAAATCAAAGGAGGGATTTAGGATTGAGCCTGAACACCAAAGAATAACTTGAGTGCATTTTGCAAGGGGCAATACAGTATTAGGATAAGTGATTATCATGTAATTTGATATGTAAGGGAGGACATGATTGGCAGAGATGTTCTTCAAAGCAGAACTAGAAGTATTTCAGTTAACATCGTAACTCTAGAACTCCATCCTTTATGTCAGTATTTTGAAATGTTTCATGCAGGTGAAAAGGCTAGGCACTGTATTGGTCCTTGGTTGACATTTCACTTGGAAAATTGATCCTATAATTGTTTGGACTGACAAAACAAATGACAGGAAAATAGTCTCTTGGTTATTATATTATTTGCTGAAGATTTACAATAGTATTATTAAGTCACTGATTTTTTTGAAGGCTGAGGAACTATAATCAGTATTCAGAGGAGTTTGGTCAACTAGGTCTCCACAACAAATCATCAGCCTTTGGTCAATATGCGACTCATATAATTATGTAATAGAAGATTAGAACTTTAAAGTAAGGTTCTTTATGATAAGGCATTATATTTGCATTGACTTAATCTACTGAGCTCATGCTTTAAGTCTGATTAGAGAAATTAGTTCTCCATGTAATGGCATTCCTGGAAATATTGTTAACTATTGCCAAGTGTACTGGGAGCCAAAATTTACTCCTCTAAAAGAAGTTTCACTTCTGTGGCATGTTCAACCTATGTTATAAATTTAAGGTTTATGCAAAACAGCTTTGTCTGCTACAAAATATTAAAGTTAAAGTCACTTGTAGACTTTGGTTCCAAAAATTACAACATGGCATCCCACACTTGTATACTGTGTATATGAAAATCTCACTTTCCATAATTTTACAAGTAAAATATGTGTATCTCAAAATGTTAGCTAATTTGAGCATGTCATGTGAGAAGAGGAGCAGTTAGTCGGAAAAGTATTAGATACTGAAGCAGCAAGGCAAAGGTTGGTAAGAGGACTCAGAATATCATGGAGGAGGACCATATAAGAGGACCTGGATCAGACTGAAAATACACAACACAAGAGAATGGAGTTTACCTGTTGCAAGGTGAACTCCTTAGAAGGAAAACTTATGTAAAAATATTAATGATGATGATGAGGAGTGTATATATTATTATATACAGTATATACACATCATGCCTTAGAGAAGCTGGAAAATTATGAGTACAGATTTTTTTATTACAAGAGATTTTGGTCACTAAAAATATCTAGGAAATAAAAAAAAATTTAGTAAATTTAAGAAATAATGGTCATTTTTCTGTCTGTGATGACTAATACTGCATATATATAGTATAAAGTATACAGTATAGTACACATGAATAATAGTCTACAACCAAGTGAATAACAGTACTGTACATGTAAAGTGTAGCGGAAAGGCAGAATACATAATGCACAATCTTATGTGCTGTATTATAATTATATTTTTGTATATTAAGACAGGTACCTTCTTTCACTATACAAATTTTACAATTATTCTATCAAAAGACTTGTGGTGTAAAGTAATAATCTCCTCTACAGTACTGAGCCCAAAGAAAAATAGACTCTCCCTTTTATTCATTGAAAATTAGCTGGGCTTGTTCCATATGAATAGGGTTCCTGTTCTGAGTAATAATAATAATAAAGCTATTGATAGCTAATTTTAATGGAGAACTTTACTTAATTCTTTAGGACCATAATCAACAGTGGCATCTCAGCCTTACCCTAAGCTTTGTTTGATTCTAGAAACTGTTGCCTTAATGAAAAAAAATCTAGATAAGTATTTGATATTGCCAGAAAAATTGTGGCTATGGTTCAGTTTCTAATCTTTACCATTGTGTTTTGGTATTACACGAAAATTCTCTACGAAACTGTAATTTTACTTGGGCAATATGTTATTTGTCTTTTAATCTTACTGTTGTTTCAGTATGTTATGCTTACAGAAAAAAATTTGTTGCAAAATTTGTACATACAGAATACTATATTTTACTTTTGACATTCCACAGGGAACACATTGAATGCAACGAACCTATTGAGGTTGTGAGTTACAAGATTGGAGTCTGTAAAGTCTCCCCAACTGGAAAAGAGTGCCGCACAGAGTTCCAGCGTCTATCATATAATGGGAAAACATCTGTAGTATTATGCCGACCTCACACAGGTCGCATGCATCAGATTCGAGTCCATCTCCAATACTTAGGTATTGTTTGTGTTTATTTTCTTTGGTTATGGTTATATGCCAATAGCTTGCAAAAGAAAAAATGTGTAACATAAGCTCGTTAGGAATGTGGGTGGTAGTGTTTACTGTAACATAATATAAAGCACTAATCGGTTGAATGGCTACTTTATCGCACAAAGAAAATTATTGGGAAGAATTCTTGTTACGAGTTATTTCATCCATTTAAATGCCCAGAGCAAATATAGTTTTCAGTTTAACATGTCTGTAATGTGCTAGGGTTCCAGCCCGAGAAGAACCCTAAAAGAGTTCAGAGGTCTGGTTAAACAAATCACTTATAACTAACTAACTAACTAACTAACTAGGGTTTGGGATGTTTAGGGGTTATGATGTACTGCTACTGGATCAATACATATTCACTCTTAGTGCAAATTTTAAACCTACAATCCCATTACACAGTATTAAATTTTGTGAAAATTATCCTCATCAGTATTGAAGAAAATCAGAAAAAATTTGAAGTAGTGATTTGAGATTAACATGCTGTATACAGGAACATTAGATTTTCAAGTGGGGATTTACCATCCTGTATAGTCAAAGCCTTTATTGGAAGCATTATTGCTATGGAAACAAATCATTATTCATCTGTAATATGTGTGAAACATTAAGAAGTGGTATAACCAAAAACTGAGAGTTTTCAAAGACATTATTCTTAGGGTAGAGTCATTCAGCACGTTACACAATTTTTGTGTCACTGCCAAGCCAGCAAATGAGGGAGAATGTGTCAAAGATTGTTGATAGATAGTCCTAAGGACTTTACATTTTACAAATTGCAAAATCAGTTGATTTTAGTTGTAAATATGCTGCTACCATATTGACAAATCAAGATATGATTTTGTTAGCAGCAAGGCAGAATTTTTAAGAGTTAAACGAGGTTTTGCCTCCAGTGAAATGCTGTTTTAAAACCTATAATACTGTAGTGTATTTATCTTTAGGCAAGCAAAAGTAAAGTAGGTGAAACTAAATAATCAATATACAGTGAACCCCCCGTATTCGCGGGGGATGCATCCCACACCCCCCCCCGTGAATAGGTCAAATCCGCGAATGCTTAAAACCCCTCTAAAAACACTTAGAACTGCCCATTTTGATAGCTTAAACCAAGAAAAACCCTGTAAAAATGCTTTTACCTGAGTATTTTAATAGTTTTATCACAAAAAGTGCATTTATTCATGAAAATTATATGAAAATACATTAATTAGTGAATATTTCTCGGTGAAAAATACCGCGAATGGGCAAATTTTCTGCGAAAAATGGCTAGATATGTTCCACAGAGAAACCCGCGAATGCGTGAGTCCGCGAACCGTGAGAATGCGAATACGGGGGTTTACTGTATTTTGCAAATTGAAGTTTTAAAGTAATAGAAAGTATGCCTTTTAGTCTAAGAATGTTTTATACTAAATACAAGCTTATTTCCAGGCTTCCCAATTGTAAATGATCCTCTCTACAACCACATGGTGTTTGGACCGAAAAAAGGAAAAGGTGGTATTGTGGGAAAAACAGATGAACAACTAATTCAAGACCTAATAAAAATTCACAATGCAGAAAACTGGTTAGGAATGGATGGGGATGCAGAGTACTCAATGTTCAAGGGTCGTGACAAGACTGACAATGATGAGGAAGGTAAGTGATTGATGTATTAACATTAAATTTACTGCATTATAAATGTAGAGGGTGTAATAGTTAGGGGTACAAAAATGGGTTTTTTGAGGTGTTTGTTATAGTCTGTTACTATCAAATAGTCTATTTTAAGTTTTGATGATTATTGGACATATCAGATTTTCTCATATATTTGCTGTTAATTTTCATTTTTAAGGAAACAAGAACAAGATACAATATTATCAAAATACAGTAGGGAATTGTAGTAGAAAGATGAAGTGGGATTGCTTGAAGGGTCAGTAGCCTCATGGTATTTCAGGATTGCTGAATTAGAAACATTTTCACATTTTCATAAATCCAGGACCAAAGGTCATGGGCTTGTACAGTTACCTTTGTCTTCCTAAAATGTAAGGGGAGCCATTTGATAAAAGAATGACAAGAATTGAGGAAAAGACTAATAATTGTCAAAATTTTGACTTTAGATAGGTATCGCATTTGATAAATTTGTTGCAGTTTGTAGCTATGGGTGATTTCCCACAAACTAGTGCATTTGGTCAGTACATACATTATTACAATATTACTGTATCACAATAACTTATTTTAAAAACAACACCAGCTTACTGTCAGGTAACTTGAGAAGCCTGTATTGTAAAATATAATTTATATAACATCAAACTAACCCAGTTCATTAGTCTTGTACCTAATAGCCCTTGTCTCTCTCTCTCTGTGCATGAACTGGTGTAGGAAGAATAGGCATTTGAATTTTTTTTTTTATTAAAAGAGGCAAGAGGGAATGAATTATATCAAAATCAATACAAGAATAGATTGTATGTTTCAGATTCCTGCTTGATCATCTGAATACTTAACCATTCAAGTTTATTGCAGTTATGCTGTCCACTCATGGTTGGTTAGTGGGGGATTGATAATCCTGGGTGTAGGCTAGAGAGGGGGTTCCTAATTAACTCAATACCAACAGTGGCAGGAAAAAAAATCTTTTCATGCTGTAGACGAGACAAATGCCAGCCATTGTCTTAGAGAAGATAGGTTCTCTGGGTTTGTCAAGGAAGATAGTAATCTACATTTATTCCTTGGATTGGTGAAAGCTAAATACTGAAACCCAGAATCAGTGCCAACTCCCCCACCCCCAATCATTGAGTAGCAGATGGGCAGCAAAACCGTAACCGTAACAAACTAGAATGTCAGGTATTCAGTTGATCAAGAGGAAACTTAATATAAAAAAAAAATGTCCTTGTAGAAACTTTCATCTGGTTTCATTCCCTAAGATGATAAAGACAGTCCATGGATTTTTGTACATTTAATAATCAAGAAGGGGTTTCTAGCCACACTGCATCTCTGGTTGGAAAAGTAGAATGCTACAAACCCAGGGTCTTCAACGGGAAAAGTAGCCCAGTACAATGGTATTACTGCAGTATTAAATAGCTTAGCCAAGCTAGTGAGTTAATTAGCTTTCACAGGTCTGGCCCAAAGATTATTAAATTTTTCAGAAATTTCATAACTGGGTTAATTGAAAATGATGGAGATTCTAACAAAATTTCTGTAATTGATTTATTTCCAAAACTTAACATTAGCATTCAAGAGGTAAGAATAAACTATTTGAAAAATAATGACAAATAGGATAAAACAAGCTGTGAAATGAGACTTGTGACCCTATCAATAAAAAAAAAAGCATTTTCAGCCAATTTGAACTTAAGAAGTGTCAACAAATCAGTTCAGCATGCTTGAGAGGATGCTTTAAAAAGGGATATCCTTATGTGATATCCTTATATAATTGTTATTTGTTCCGTGGATACAAACACTACGCCTTTCATACATGGAGTGTTCTACAGTGCATACCACAATAACATTGATTTGTCCATGTCTGCCATACATTCATATAAAAATGATTGTCATCTTGATTATACAGTATAAAAGTAAATCTTTGGTTAAAAATTATAAATACCTTGATATCGTAACATTATATTTTAGGAGGCTCACAACGCAATACCCCAAGTCCTAAAGAAAAATCGCCTGTTGGAATTGATGCACCCCGTGTCACCTCACCACCAGCCCTGATTGCATCATCAGGCTATTCTTCCCTGAAGCCTGTCAATACCCACACCCCAGAAATTCAGTCATCTATGATTGGAACAGAAATGTTAGCTCCAAAGACCTTAAATGGTAAGTGATTTCACAGTATGTTTGAATATTATAAAGTATAGGAATGTGAAGTGTGACTTAGTTATCTTCCCAAGATGACTAAATTAAAGATTATGACTGAAAACCATTGAATACCTCTTTGTTTTCATATACTTTTCGCATGTCATTTAGTCTTGTGAAAGCACTGCAGAAAGAGGTTGGCATGGGAATTCAGAATATGCCCCATTGCTCTTACACTAAAAGTGATTATTAAACCAGAATAAATGACAAAACACCTGTTTGATCATTTGGACACATTTTTTGCTTTATTTCAAAGCTTAACTTTGTTGTGGCTAGTACAGTTGTTTTATAAGTATCTTGGAAAATATAATTGAGGTGAAGTTATATTTTGCCCCTTGGCATATGTCACATAAAATGCTAAAAAAGCGAGTTTAGTGATGTGGCAAATAATCTTGCAGGTTTCTAAAATTTTCTTTTTTCGCAGTTTCATTTAAAAGGGATAGGTTACTTTACATTTTACTAGAAAAAAATTCCATTTCAAAGTTATCGTTAACATTTTTTTTGCCAGATGTTCCATTTTCTAGGCAGATGTGAAACGAGTTCTCTCCACTGTCATCTTAGCTACTTTAACCCCTCATCTGTGCCCCATCTCCACGTTATTCCAGACCTTCTTACTTCTGTTTCAGATATTTTTTAATGTTCTTAACCCCTTAACATTTATCCAAACAATCTGAGTCTTGGTTTTCTACTCATTTTCAATACCCCTGGTTACCACATCTTCCTGATGTTCCTGATGCTGCTTCATTAGTCTTATGATCTAAGTGCACTCCACCTGTGAATCATGCCATTTTGTAATAATACCTCTTCAAACATACCTTTGGTTGCAACTCGTATTTTATCGTGTTTTCACGTTTCTTTTTATTTCATCAGTGGCTGGTTCTTGACCTGATTTTAGTACACTGCTTTTTATTCCTGTTGATTCTGTAGTTTTCCCACCTTTCATCGTCTCGAGGGTTTAAACCACATAAAATGTCACATAAAGTCAGTTCATTTTGCATTCTATTCATTTAGTAGATTTTCTAAGAACTGCATCCATCATTCCATTACAGAATAGTACTGTATCTGTCTTGTCAACTAAAACCTTTTATATACTTTTAACTCATTTCTCTCTCCACTGTAAATATTTATATACTTTTTGTCCTACATTTTTTTAGTACTGATTTATGTACTTGCTATATTGAAGCTTTTAATTTTAATAATTCAGATTTACTGCTGAATAATTAAATTCTTGATCATCCATAACCACCTTGCAACTGCATTCAGGTTTATACTTACCTCTTTACTCTTGCCACCAGATCATGTAATAAAGCCAACTTGGTCAGTTCCTACATTCCCACCCAGGTGTCCTATTTATTTATCCTTATGGCTGTCTGTGGTGCATCTGTCATTGTACCCAATAACCTTTCCCAAAATTCTTTCTATCTTTAGATACATTGAAAACACATATATGAACTTATTTTCCAAGATCATTTTAATCATTATCCCTTATTTATTCTTCCTTACCGGGATCAGCATGCGTACTGCACACTGTTGTCTCACCATTACTCCCAGAATTTGTTTCTTGAATCATTACATTACTGAATGTTTTATTCTTGTTTCTACATATCTTACCTACTGTACATAACATTTATATTCCTTCTAGCTAGCATCTTCACCACCTCCCTACTCTTTATACGATTGTTCATAGATTAATTGTTTTTTTATTGTATTACAATTTGTATTACTCTTACCCATCATCATCTTAAAGGTACTGGGACTATTCTGTTGAGAGAACTCATTTTGGAAATTTAATTTTTTATTACAGTTTCCAAATTACATGTCAGATTTTGGGAATGTATTTGAATATCTTTGAAAAAAAGTCTCCCATATATTTTTTCTTTCAAATTTATTCTTAATTAATTTTTTAACCTTCTATCCCTCTGCCAATTGCCAGAGGGATAGAAGGTTAAAAAATTAATTAAGAATAAATTTGAAAGAAAAAATATATTTGTCGTATAACCATAAAACAGAATAGTCTGAATACAGTATTAGTATTATCAAAACAATCTTTGTAAAATTTTTTCTTGTAAAATTCCATATCGAGATATTTCACATACTGGCTTGGGGCTTGACATCTCTTAAATTTGAGTTTCTGCACTGTCTTTGTAGTTCTGAAAACTGCTAAAGTATAAATGGCATCTCAAGTTTAGACATTTACTTGCAAAGGGGGAACCTATACAGTTTATAACTTTGTTTTTACAGTTGAATCATTTTTATACAAATCATTTAATTTTACAATAGCATTTCAGTGTTTAGAACACATCCAATTACATGAGGAAAATATTTCAAAGAAAATTATTCCAGCTCTTGATTAGATCTTCGTGGATACTGTACTATAATTAATTCACACCACCTGTGCATCTGATAGCTAACCCCGTCTCCTACAACGCTCCTGATTGGCCATTGATCAGCCAGTCACAGGGCTGGAAACTAGTCAGTCTCTTCCAGCTGTCACTGAGTCAACATCTACGCTGCGACCTCTCCTCATGAAATGTCTTTCAAAAGTTATAACTTTCATTTCACCTCAGTTTTACCCGAAGAAAAGTAGTGTTTCGCAATTTCATCACTAAACATTGTCAAGCCAATGATTTAAGGATTATAATGATATATGAATTATGTACTTCAGTAAACTTAATGCTAAAATATATATAGTGACAAATGTAAGGCTATTGTCTGCGCACATCCCCGCTCATTTTAATATTCTTAATCTTTTGCATGTTATTTTCATATTGATAGCCCTACCTATAATTTTTTGGTAGCATTGTCATCTATGATATTTAAGCTACGATACTGTATGAAACATAAGACGATAAATGATAAATGCACTGCAATGTCATGTAAGGGATGAACGAATATATTTTATATCAAAAATTCATGTTTATTTCACTATACATATTTTACCATTAAGTTTATTGAAGTACATAATTCATATTTCATTATAATTCTTAAATCACTGGCTTGACGATGTTTAGTGATGAAATTGAGAAACACTACTTTTCTTCAGGTAAAATTGAGGTGTAATGAATTATAACTTTTGAAAGATATATTTCGTGAGGAGAGGTCGCAGCGTAGATGTTGACTCGGTGACGGCTGGAAGAGACTGACTAGTTTCCAGCCCTGTGACTGGCTGATCAATGGCCAATCAGGAGCATCGTAAGAGACGGGGTTAGAAATCAGATGCACGGGGGGTGTGAATTAATAATAATATTCATAAATCAGTGCCAAATTCCATCTGAAGAGGGAGCACTGGATTTTATGATTGATGGGTTTCTATAAAAATTAGTTTTATTGCAAAAACATTGTTACTAAAACCTCCTTAATAAAAAAAATGGCCTGAATCATCTCTGGGTGAAGCCAAGAAAGGAAAATGAACTGTGAGAAGTCTAGTCTTAGGAAATCAAGGGTTTCTTGGATGGTGAAGCTGTAAGAAGTTTACTCCTAAGAAATCAAGGGGAATTAACAAGGGCAAGGAAAAGGAGCACTTACAAGTAATGGGTCTGCAGTGGAAGAAAAACCCAAAGGACACTCATCCAGCACAGGGTACATCTGGAAATTATACACCTCCAAAAGGCCAGATAGCTGAGGAATAAATTAAGAGGAACAGGAAGATGAGAGATGAGGTGAAAATACATGGCTTGCTGTGACAATAGGACTCAAAGAATATAAACCCATTACACAGAAGAGACACCACTTATGGTAAAGGTGGTTAGACAACGCCAGGTGCATTGCAACATCTAATAATGGGTGGTTAGACAATGCCAGGTGCATTGCAACATCTAATAATGGAAGAAAGCTCCAAATAGTACTTAAAAGCCAGAGTGAAATAAAGGACATGGGCTTAAGGGGGCTATAATCTTGAGAGGAGCTTCTCGTCTTCCATAAAATAAACTTAGCTAGAACTTGTCATAGCTAATAAGAAATGGAATTCTTGGCTACAGCCCAATCCTGATGCACATGCACAAAACAGAAAAGACAGAGAAGGACTAACAGACTTTCACAGTAAGGGTAGAGTAGGAATAGTAAAGGTATCAAAATGAAAGCCAAATCTGCAACTTTGGACCAGTCATTAAACCAGGAAACCTTTCCCAAAAGAGCATTCTCTCTGACAATTATCAGAGGCCAAGGCAAGAAAAAAAAGTCTTATAGTCAAATCTAAAAGTGATGCGCATCTAACACAGGCTTGTGATGTGATCAAATAGGATGTTCAGAAGTAACAAGTCTTATCTTGAAGGTTTCACAAAAACTAAAAGGGATATATTTACTGAAGTGGTATGAAAGATCAGAAATATTTCTGTTATATAGTAAATCAAGGCCATGCAGAATTAAGAGCAAAGACATAACCCTCAATAACCAAGAGAAAGAGAACCATCCACGCAATCATTGTGGCCGGAAACGTTCTCTGAAGAGCGATCCATCCACTATGAAACCTTCACATGAACAAGGGAAAAACTCTCAGAAGAGCCATCTCATTCTCTCTAAACTTCCATGTGAACGTGGATTGAGGCATGGTCCCTCGCGTGCCCTGCTGTGGCAATGTTCCCGAACGGAAATGTGAAGGAATGAAGAAATATCCATCTTGCCACTCACTCAGGCTAAGTAGAAGAATCTCTAAGTCTGTGTCCATAGACAGGGGAGGTAAGAAAACAGCTAAAACAAGTATCTAGGCATGCAACAACTATAGAAAGGACACAGTAGTGCAACATCTGCACAATTGTGTATCTTCGTCTTTGGAGAGCGAGTCTTTGGCTAAGGACCTTTGGTAAACTGCAGCAACATCAAAAAAGTCATGGCAGTGCAATGGTTTGGCAAGGGCAAGGCTACATCTGCTTACCCAGGGCCTCTCTCTTCCTCCTTGTACAACATGCAGCAAAAAACATGGTCGTGCAACATTGCACGGATGCAAAGTCTTCCTTCCTTGGAGAGCGTATCTTCAGTTTAGACGTCCAGAAAACTGCAGCAGCATCACTGAAAATGGCAACCAGGAAATGTTCTCGAAGGAAAAGTGCAGGGAAGAGAAGTCCAAGTACTAGGAACTACTCTGGCACTGAAGATAAGCTCGTCTGTGTCCCGAAGGAAACGAAAGGAAGGGGAAAGATGATGATCTGGGCGGGAGCATCACTGACAGCAGACACACGGATGGAGAGGAACGTCCGGGGAAGACACAATTGTGGCTTACAGCAAAAGACTAAGGAGAAGGCCCGACTTGTGCAAATCCAACATCGAAAGGTGGGCGGGGGAATGAAGCAGCTCTTGAAGCTATGATGCACAGCAAAGAAGCACACGCAACTACATCAAAATCGACGGGCTGAACTCGGCTCATTGGCTATCACTTCGATGGCGTCGTCTTCCTCTAGTCACTATGTATTCTTCCACCCGTTGTCTCTTGAAAGGTAGGAAAGAAGATGGAGAAACTACAATACAGCATACGACAATGAAAAGAGGGAGGGAGGCGCAGAAACTTCATCAAGGAAAGCTTCCCAGGACTTCTCATCCTTCAAAACAGGAACGAGGGGAGGGAGCATAGAAACACACACACCGAGACAGTGCAAGATTCGTAGACAGAACAGCTACTGGTCTTGGAAATGACTTGCCGGAATCGGAAACTCTGTCGACGACTTGCCAGAATCAGAAACTTGCAGCATCAATTTCCGCTTCTTCCTCATGTCAGGGGAGAGGGGGAGTCCATGCTGGAAGGCAAGCAGAGGTCTCATACAACAGGTTATGAAATCACCACACCGTAGCAAGAGAACCCTCCTCTGTCTCAATGCCTCTTGAGTTCTACATCATCTGAAAGACTTAAAACATTAAATTTCAAGTAATTGTGTAGTCGAAAGAAAAACTCTTTGTTCACAGAGAAAAAACTTCAGAACAAACAGAAAAAAAGATGTAGAATACGGATGTTTGGTAAAATGAGGTTGAGAAGACTTCTAAAAATAGAATGGTTGATGGCAAGAGCCAGGCTTCCCTCTCTTTGGGTGCATAATAGAAAAATGATATTACAGAACAAACACCAAGTCTAAGACCAAGCTGGGTTTGCATTATATCAAAAGGCAAAACCAAGTTAGAGAGGGAATTAAAAAGAAAGGCTCAGAGGCTAAAATGAGTTGATAACTAAGTAGCATAACTGTGTAGGAATAATTATGCAGCAAGAAAGAGCAAAAATAACAAAATGCAACAGAATATAAATTGTTGCAAAATGTCTAAAAAAAAATTACATTAAAAACAAAAGGATAATTAAAAAATTACATTAAAAAACAAAGGAATAATTAACAATTATGTAAGTCGAACATCAGACTGCAAAAGAGACACGTCTGTCTCAGACGTGGCTAAAAGGCAAAAGTGAATACGTACCAACTGGATGGTGGGGACATTCCCCTTCCATCGGTAGCCAACTCCTAATATCCACCTTGTTTTTAGTTAAACCACCAGCTCCAGCTTGTGCTGAAAGTAAATCCCCTAGGTAAAGACAAAGGTTTGTACACGTGTGGGAACAACCTTCATTTTGGGGGTAAAAAATAATTTTAAAAGATTAAACAGCTGTAATATTAAGTTGGCAGGTACAGTATAGTGCATAAGACATTTAACATTAGATCTTGTTAATCACAGTATTTTTGGTCATTTTACAAAATCTATATAAATAAATAAATCATCACTTTTCTATTTGTGTTTATTTTTAAGATCCAACTACCAATATCCACCTTGTTTTAAGTTAAAACGGCCAGCTCCAGCTTGCGCTGAGAGTAAATCCTATGTGTAAAGATTGAGGGTATGTTAAAAAAAATACAAATTACTTTATAAATTTGTCAATTATAATAGTGTTTTATGTTTAAAACAGTTGCTAAGGCTACATGTATTTTTATGTTAGTATAACCTAACCAAACTGCAGAGCACCTAGAAAATCTCAACTCAAACCTTACAGGGAAGTACATAATAAAATATTTTGGGAATTAAATAGCACCAAATATTATGAGTACATTAAAGCTTGAAAGTTGACTGCATGTTGTTGACATAAAGTTTCTTTACATTTTTTTTTCTTTACTAATATCCAAAGAATTTTAGATTGTCCTGTAAACAATAAATTATTACTTATCAAATTCAAAATTCAATGCACCACTGATGCAGTACTGTATATATTATCTGTTATTAACATTTGAAAATTAAGTTAAATATTAAATCATTATTACTTTATTACACTATAATACTGTATATACAAGTGATTTTGGTCAAAATTTAGAATAAATTGGTGAAATGCTGTCTCTAACATTGCAAAATTTCTTTACACAATATTCATATGGTCAGTTTAAAATAAAACTTAATGCCTAACATTATACATCCAAATGGAAATATATTCCACAACTATGCTTACTGCAAAACTTAAGCTATTGGAGATGTGTAATGTGGTTATTTTTTCAATGTCGCAAATAGTAAGGAATGGGACTTTTTGACCAAACTGCTGTACAACTGGGATTACCAGACTAACAGATGCTATACTAATGGACTTGTACTACAGAAACTGGAGGTAATTTCAGGATGAAATTAATTGAAATCAAATTTAAATGAAGAATATTCCAAAAACCAAACCAAAGCAAAGCAGGGGAGCTATTCAATATAGCACTGACAACACAGACACAAAAAAAATTAGGAGGTATCTACTCATGGGTCAAAGGCATGCATGATTGAACAGCCAGTTTTAGCTATACTGTTTCTCTTCTGTATACAAGGCAAGAATATATGGTGGCTGCCTTTGGGAACTGAAGGCAGTAGTTGGCAGAACACAAAGTAAAAGAAATGGCATGAAATAATACTGAGAATTAAAGAGAGACAGTGATAGCACTGCAGTTGGCAACAGTGCTGAGCATGATGATGATGAACCAAGTTATATTATAAAAATGAAAACTGCAATTTTTACAAATATATTTTTATAAAACCATTTTATCACACTTCTCTCATATATGAAACTGACTTGCCACAAACTAAATTAATTGACCAACTAGATTGTCAAAGTGGAATTCCACCCTAATTTGTTCTCAACATTTCAGGTTGCAACAGTGGGTTGGTTGGAAATGACTCTACTAATGTTGTATCTGCAGGTACACAAACAAGTGAAGGAGCAAGAGACTATAGTTACCAAGCTCGCCTTATGACGGTTGATGAACATTGTTATGAGTGTAAAGTGAGGTATCGTGATCCAAAACCAAAAGATTTGGTTATGTATCTACATGCTCTTAAATACTGTGTAAGTATACTCTTTGGTATAATGTATATGCCTAGAAAGTTGCTGCTTATAGAAAATCAAATAATTGAACAGTCTTTTCCTCAGCTAAACTAGTTATCTTCTTAGTTCCTTTGGACACGGGCAGGATTACCAGGAAACTTATGAATGGATTTCTAATATTTTTTTTAAGATTCCTTTAATTCATTGAACACTTGGTTACATTCTGGTTTTACCACTGTATTTAGATCCTGGATTTTTTTATCGTTTTGCTACTATCATGTATTTAACAGGAAAACTACAATTTCCTGTATTAGTAAAAAAAAAAAAAAAAAAAAAAAAAAAAGTGTGACACAAAGTACATATTTGAGTAACCATACTAACTGCTTTGGCAGAGGTTAGTCACTTCTGGGTGCCCTTTGTTGTATGTCCATGAGATAACTGTAATTTGTCATTATTTTTCTTTACAATAAAATCTAAAAACAAAAAATTTTTCATTTTTTTTCTCTAAAATATTTAGAAAAAAAAAAACAGGGCATTTCCTTGTTGCTCATAAATTCTACCAAACAATATATAACAGTTTTCTTACCTTTAAAGCTTCACATATCCTGTTTTTTTTTTTCATATACTGTATATGAAATCATGTATTCTTGCTTTCAGGGTCCTGGTTGGCAGTTTGAAACAAAGTTGCCTGAATGGGCAAATGAACAATGGAGGGAGCCAGAAGATGAACAATGAAGTCTGTGAAAAGGGAAAAAAATAATTGTACATAATCTAAACATTATTTCAATGATGAACACTGTCAGAATTTCGCAAAGGCACATAATTATAACATTTCTAAAAGTGTTTGTTGCAGCGTGATGTTTTGAGTGTGAGAAAATGCAGCTGCAAAAGTTTGGGATAGTAAAGAATACCTCAAAAACTTGGAAAAGAAATCACCTGTGGACCAACTGAACAATGATCTGTATTTGAGTACAATTTGAAACCTCTTCATTGTGCATTGTCCTTTGTTAAGAAACCCAGATCATCAACTGTATTGGCCATTCCGAGAAGCATCTAAATAAACTGGTGTGGCAGTATTAGAGTGGTTGTTATATGGTAGTGTGACATTATTTTGAAAAAGAAAAAAAAAAGAAAATGTTAATTCACTGTTGTTACATAAAAATATAAAAGGAGTTGAACTGCTGTTTTGGTATTAATATACATTCAGTGAAAGTGATGTTAATACTGTACCATAAATGCTATTATATGCGAATTTTTTAAGGTTATTAAACTTTTAAAGACAGTATAGTATACAGCATAGATTGCCTGGGATAAGCCATGACCAGATATGTAAAAGCATAGGACATGAATGTTTGCAAAACACTCTCTGTCTCCATGGCTTAGACCAAATTTTCCACACCCCTCAGTGTCATTGTCATGATGTTACTTTCATCCTTCATAGAATCATTTGTAGTATTTGACATGAATTTTCATATTACATTTAATGAAACTACATTCTGTAAACTTTTCATACATTGACTGAGAGGGAAGGAATCATGACTAGTTGATAAGAAGAGTTATTTAGAAGGTAAAGTACTTATTTATCCATGTTGAATTATGTTATTGCAGCCAGTATACAAATATGTACAAGCATTACACTTCTGTGGAGAGAAAGCAATGGTGGTGTTGTGTGCTGTGTAGAATGGCTGTCTCCTCGGTCAAATGGGATTCTGTGGTTCTCTTACACATCACACAGCATCACTGACATCGCATGCATGGTGTCAGGTATATTGCCATCTTTGTTAGACATCCCCCCCCCCCTTCCCCCCCACATACTGACTGCTCGTGATTGTAATGTGCCGTCAAGGAATCCTGCAAGCAGGGTTGTAGTGAACTAGTAGAGTTTACATGCTTGGCACTTTGTTAACAGCACATGTTAAAAGAATTAAAGGAAATTTACATTTAGCATTAAATTTAAATCTCATTTGAATTTTTTATCACTTTTCTTTATTCTATATATTTGACAGCCTTTGGCTGTGCAGTTAATTGTAGAACAAAGAAATTGACAATTGGACAAATTAAAAGAAAAGTGGGCTTCTCCTGATTAACAATGCATGCATGGCTCGGATGCCTTCTATGCTTAGTAAAATCATAGAGGTCTGTTGTACAAATTGTATTATCTAGGTTAAGATTACATTAAATGTAAAATTCAATTTTCATGTAAATACAAGTGATCTTGTATATTCGCCATACATTGTAGATATCTGTTGAGCGGGTAGGCCATAGTTTCTTTCTTCTAAAATATTAAAACCTTCTGTTAGAAACATTAGGTAGGTCTTTTAAGATAAGTCTGCGTTATAGGTGATATTACTGCTTTTAAAGACTTTCAATACAGTACTACTAGGTATTGACTAGTTGTGTGCATTGATTTTAGAATAGTTCTTTATAGGATTTTGTTTTACTGCACAATACTGTACCAAATTAGTAGGTACATATGTAATTTTGAGTACAGTACAGTATTTGAAGATTTTTGTGATACAGATGAAATCTGCATAAAATCCAACACCATTGTTACAGACAAGTGAGACTCATTCCCATTCAAGTTAACTTTCAACATTTTGTCCGTTGAAAGGTTAGCATACAAGGTTTTTGCAACCCGATGCAACACGAGTGAACAACAGATACATGTTGAGGAAGAAATTCATTAAAATTGACAGGAAATGAGTACAGTAGTAGGAGAATCCTCAGACTGTGATGCAGCTTGTCTGTCCAGTACAACTATTTTGAAATCAGCCTTTTGATAAATGCTGAATTATATAGAATTTGTTATATGAGGTCTTTTAACTTAGTGCCATGTGATGACTTGTAAGGTAATTTAGCCTCACAATTATATAGTATTAATCATTAAAAACTGAATACTACTATGTAAATGAATCAAGAGACAGTAGTTATGTTGAGTTGTGAAGACTGATATCCTGCTGAAGCTGATATTAATAGAATGGAATTCCCTACATGTATCTGTTAGCTAGCTTTACAATGCTAGAGCTCAATGCCATGTACTTGGCCAGATTAAGGCTGCTATATTAGGCCAGGAGTTGGCCTGAGTAATATTAGGTTGGTATGCCTGCTCCAAAATATGCCTTCCCAACTTTTCTACTGGTTTCTGAGCCTTATACTAAGATATCATTCTTGGTAACAAGTAGCTCTTTCTCGAACTGTGCCTTAGATCATCATTGTAATTAGGAGTCCTGGCGCTCTACCGTAGCTTGCCCTAACGCCTGCAGCCACATGCTAATGAATGGTCTGGAACAGTTACTTTTAACTTTCAACCTGGTGGATCTAGTTAGGTAATGCTGGCAGCTACAGTGGAGTGGCTTTGTTAGACTCGGCCTTTGGTAGACACATCAGAAGGGTATAATAATAATAATAATTATAATAAATAACAATATTACTGATAGAATTGTTGCCTTCATTTTGTACTTGATAGAGCACCCGGTCAGTCATTATGACCGTGAGTTTGTTTCTGGCCCATTGGGAGATGTAATGATGATAATGTATTGGCATTCATTCGCATACATTAAATACAATGAAATGCTTTTTGTTATTTGCTCTGTATACATAAAAGCAAAATTATCATACCGAGTATTTAAAGCCAAAATTTCCTGTTTTAGCACATTAAATTTTTAGGCATATAACAAACTTTAAGGTGCTGTGGTTTCAGGAAGAAATACAGTCTAATAGTAGCAATAAAGTCATTAGATAAATTTAGCCCCAAAAAAGGTAATTGTAACTGAACTTTGTTGATCAAGTCAAGAGAAGCCAGGTAGAGTAAATGAATAAGCCCTGTAAATACATTTTGCTTTAGGAAATATTTTAGCATTTATTTACAAGTATTACTCTATGTACGTAGAAAAATCTCATGATGAGTATTTCCCACCGTAATACACAGAATTGTATAGCTTTTGACTTAAGTCCCTACCTCGATATCCTAGACATATAATTCTTAGCTCATAAGGCATTTACTTAGACATTTTTGTTATAGATTTAATTTAACTGTAATGGGAAAAGGGACAAGCACAATAAGCTAATTACATACAGTAGTCTGATACTGTTGTAAAATAATTGCCTTTAAATTTGTTACTTTCATGTATATTTATTATGTATGAGATGTACAAGGCAGAGAACCTGAAGACAATATTGGTCATCTTAATGTCAATGGTAATTTTATTAATGTGTATCAACAGTTTTATAGTTAAAGGACTTCTTTTCTTACTAGTTTTTATTGTGATTCAGTCTGTGCTTCTTACAGAATGATTCAATAAGGAGTTGAGAACTGCTGATACCATTCTTATCCTTTTGGCCACTTTTATGGAATAGGTTAATAACTTAAAGTAGAAAATGTCACATGTAATCACTTTTCATGATAGGGGCTAGGTTTTACCTTGGAGCCAGTCATGAGCAGAAATGTTGCCATTTTTCAGATAGGAAGATTTCGGAGATCCTTAAAAACAGTCCAAAGACAGACAGTTTTACCTTGTGGGTGCATATCAAGTTAGAATGAATAGCTTAGATATAGGAGATCTATTATGGAGCTTAGTGAACTTATGTAACGGAGAAGTAAGTACTATACAGAGCTTCGGTACTGAACTTACCTGTGAACAATTCATATCTTGTATAAGCAGTTAGTTTATATTGATACTGTTTTACTCCTGCCATCCTGTATCATGGTCTACATGGTGAAGCAGTAAGCCCCTAACCTATCCATTGATATGCGACAGCAGCAGCATTAATTTGTTCTCCTTGGTAACATTCCCATTGGACCAGCTCAGGAAGATATCCCCTTCACTGGCACTTACCCAATATTTACATTTGTTACCTACATAAAAAATAAAACAACATTAATTCTACATATACAGTATGTCTTCAAATATGTGTGTGTTTGTTTATATTTATGGCTAAAAAAAATCAACAAAACCAAACACAGAAAACACCAGCAAGAAATCATGAAAGAAACACAATCTACAATGAATTCAAAAAATTCTTAAAGTGCTTAGCTTTAAAAAGTCAAGTTATAAGAATCATTAAGCACAGTAAAATTATACATGCATGCATACACATATCAATATCATATTGTATAAAGAATACTAAATTTGACTAAAAACAAAACATGGTTTTACTAAGACTATAACTAATGCTTCTTGTTATTTTAAACACTTTAAAATCACCTACCACTTTACCAGGTAGCTGGTGTAATCAAATTATTAGTACAGAGTTTACTTTTTATTTTGTTCTAACTTCACATTTTAAGCCCGTTTTTTTTTGTTTACACTTGCAATTCACCATCACATGGTTCACTGTGAACACTTAATGCCTGCAAATTCCACTTAGCCATGTAGGGGAGTGGTTAACCTGACCTTTTTAATAATTTGCCTTTTAGATTTCTTACTGCATCCCTGACTTACTCTTGAAAATTCCAACAAGTTCCAAGATGACAGCGTTGATCGTTGTCTGGTAGTGCTGTTAGTAATACTAACACCCTTGATCCTCTGCATATTCAATCTCAGCTTTTTTATAAAATGCAAAGCAGCAGATCAAATAGAGCAGAGACAACTGTTTGTTTAGTAGTTTTACATTGTTTGACATATCTCAAGTTTATCTTATGAGGATTGACTCCTCAAAAACCTCCTTTACTCTAAGTTACTTTCACCAGGACCTCTAACTCCCCATTTTGTATCTTGTGTCGGGTACCGAGAGACTTCCCTTTGATTCACATCTGAACCCTACATTCCTCAACAAGGGCTTTTTACTGACAAGTGCATATTAATCTTGATTGTTCTGCTTATTTTGCATTTCACTTGAAGATTAGCTAACCCAAGCAGCAGTGTAAAACCCAAGTCTCCAGTGCCTGCTGATACAAAAGTCCCACTGATTTACCTGCCAACAGTAGGGTCTTTCCATCTTCAATACAATCTCTCTCATGTAGTAATTACATTTTCACAAAAAATAATTGCTGTATCTCTAATACAAAGATGTTTCTATTCTAAAACTTAAGTTATTTTCCTTATATTTTAAGTATTTATCACTTCCAAGTCTGTTCCCTCTTGCCTCCAAAAACTTTACAAAAAAGTGTTTCACTTTAGGAAGATTCAAAGTAATAATGTGATTTATTTCACATACTTAGGTACATGAAATGTAGTGTCAAAAATTCACCCCTGGGAACTGGATACACAGATGTTTTCATTAAATTTAAATAAATTTGGAGCACTTTGCACCTTAAAGTACCAACATTTCTTGCTTATCTCTTGACTAAATGGCTTTATAATGATGTACAACCATTGTTCTTCAGCTGAAAGTAAATATTTGTTCTCAAGTACGAGATGTGAAGCGAAGCAAGGTAAAAGTGGACTAAATAATTAAAATGACTGATTGATTTACGTAAACTGATGTCAAAATGGCTATGGTCACTGACACGAAAAGACTCATTAGAAGACCATGTTTTGTATTTCCACTTTCACACAAGCAACCTATACAAATGAAGAATATGCAATTCACTTTTGTAGCCCTTTTTTGTGTAATGTTAAGAATTATGTAAATACTGGGTAGGAACAGACTGGGAGGTCCATTATCATCATGCTCTCTTCCTTATTTTGGCCACTGATACATGATCTATGAGAGGTTATGGTGCATCTTTATTAGATGACGTACTATAAAATTTTCAAGCCAATTAAGCCCTCGAATGCAGTTCGACACCAGGTACGTGAGTGTTTTTGTGTGTGTGTGTGTGTGTATCTGCAATAAGAAGACAACTTTGGAGTCTTAAGACACTTATGTCATTATGCTTGTAGGCTAGAAACAGTACAGAACTTTCCAGACAGAGATGTACTTAATGTTAGTGTTGTGATACTTTATTTAAAATAAAGTAATTCTTCAGTAATAATCATTAACAGTGTAAACAAATGTGAGCTTCAGTGCCTAATTTCAGCTGTTTTATATTTCCATGCTGTGCATAATGCATTACCTAGTTAATATAACCTGAAACAAGTTTGTTACTTTAGTACATTTTAAATCTGTAGAACATGTATGATATTTGGTGCTTTAAGCTAAATTATATTTCACTGTTATGCAAAATACTCAGAATATCTGTAACACTATTTGATCTTAGTTGAGGAAACTATTTTCCCTAAAGAAGATCTAAAATATAAAATTATCTTTGTTCAAAAAAGATCTTAAATACAGCTCCCTTTCAAAATGTTTTAAAATATTTTCCTAAATATTTTGAGTAAAAGGTTTTATTACAGCCATATAATTTTTCACAAAATATCATTAACTTATGTTCTAGTTGTCTCTTTAGTACCTGCTTTTAAATGCTGATTATTTTTTTTTTTTTTTTGTTGTGGGACCAATGTCACCCAACATTACTATAGATATATGCTTTTGCAAGACCTCATACTTATAAATCTTTTAACCTGATAGCTTGGGGTTCGAATACTGTATATGTTTCAACAGTTCTTTGTACCAAAAAGGTCCAAGTCTCAGTTGACCTAATACAAATTTCTTGTTACTGATAAAACTACTTATGTTACATACTTTGCTATACTAACTACTGCATATCTTAAACATCTTTTTGATATGGATGTCTGTTATTGCTCCGATCAAATTTTTCTTTGCTTCATCTATATAACATTTTGTGTAATGCACAAACTTATGAATGTTTATTTACAAGTATTAGTATGTGTTTCTCTTCTGTATTGCATGAGTATTTATCCATTAAAATAATTGTATGTGCAATAAGCATAATTTAATGTCATGATGTTTTATCAATTATCTAATTGTTGCGTCTTCATTCAAATATAATGCAGATGGATTTTGTGAGTTTTAGTATTGTGGTATAGCAATGGAATTTTAAAGTCTTCATTCTTTACTTTATCATTACTGTTGCACTTTTAGAATATCCATGGGTTCCATATGAACTTAACAGACGTATGACAAAGTGATAGAGTATGTTTTGTCTTCAATATCATTATGCCTTTATATTCAATATTTTCCTCACTGATAAAACAAGGTATACTACTATAGAGTTTATCAAAGTAATTAAAAACAAACTACCTAACACAAATCAACAGTGTTATATGGCTATCCCAAATGATTCTGTATTGAATCTGAGGATAAGTTATGTCTTATCTATCAATTTAAAAGTCAGAAATAAAAATTAAATTTTAAAACTGATTACAGAAAAAATTTACTTTAACGTCATTTCAAATATTAGCTATTCATTATTAATTATATATGATTCCAGTTAATACTATTAAAAGACTGTCAAGTACTCTAATACATTGTCCTCTCCTTGAAAGAAAAGCCAACAGAAAATATTTGCAAATAGGTTAAATTTCTTCATTTAATTAAGAAGCTAAAGCTTTTCTTTGTTTAGCCAATTCTAATTAAGCTAAAATCTGTAGCCTTTAAAACTAAAATCAAATGTATTATTTTCAAGTTTTCTGTACACCATTGTATTCCATTTTCACCATAATTTTTTACTTAAAATGAATAAATTAAAAGCTGTAGAACTAACTTCATTCAGATTCTCAGTTAACGGTACATACCTACTATAAGGTTATTTCACTGTTTGACAGTAATTTAGCATGAACAGGACTAGCACTTAAAAGAGGTGTTTTCATAACTGCTCTAGGTCATTAACGACATGGAATAGGTTGACCTGTTAAGGGATTTATGAGCCTAAAATTTTCATAATTTCCAAATTTAGTTGAATTTCTTACTCAACGATACAAATGAAAGTATCTATATATATCATCTGCATATCAGTCAATTTAGATTTAGTATGAGATCATTGATCTTAAATAGTTGTGTAGCATAAACAACTGATTTCCGTATGTTTCAGTACATAACTCTAGAATAAAAAATTAAGCTTATTGGCATGAGGAAGTTACAAGAAAGTACTATAGTAGATAGATCATGTAAACAGTGGTCAATTACTAAAAAATAGTGTATTTTTATTCTAGAACTTATAAATTTGTTTTTTTACAATGTAACTTCAATATTTGGCTTTAGTATGTTGCATGACTGTGGCCAAATAGTGTTTATATTGTAAATGCCTGTTAATAAAAACAAAAAAAATAAAAAATAAAAAAAAAGTGTGGGTCATAAAGGTGCCGTTACCCCTATCATCAGTTTGTGGCTCAGCATTATGTTCTTAAATTTAATTCTAACCCTTATTGATAATATTAGATTAAACCTCCTGAACTTGTACCATATCTCAACATGTTGCCCTATGTAATTTCATTGTTGAAATTTATTCAGTCATTAATAAATGTAACTTCTCTACTTTGGCTTTTGCAAGCACAAATTGAGGACAGGGTCAGTTGTTCTTCAGATCGTTATCATTTCTTTTTAAACAGTTAAGGGTCTGGTTGTGTTTGCAGTATTGTAAATAGTTGTGGGAATAATACTGTACATTTGAAGAGGAAATATATAGAAAATGTACTGTACTGTTTGGGTCTGATGGGGGTCAAGTGGAAAGTTGTGTGTCCCAGCTACCTATGTATTTTTTTCTCTATTGTTTATTGTTTTTGACTGTACAAGTTTGAATCTGGAGTAAATTTCAGTGTTACATATTGTATTAATAAAGGTTTGGGTGCTATCTTTTCTTTAATTCATTCCTTTTACTCTGAAATTAATTAATGTACTATACTCAAGTTCTGTACAGTGTATGCAAATATGGGAAATTTTTAAGATACACAAAACCCAAAGTCTTTTATATGTATACCTCCAGCAGCAGCTGGTCCATTAATTAAAGCTTGGTAAAAAGTTTTTCAAATCTGGCAGCGGCCAGTGTGGGGATTATAGGCAACCACCCATGCACACACCTGCGCAGCATCAGTTTTCCTTCATCAACAGGCCAACTGGGGGGTGGTTAGAGGTGGAATTATAATAAGACTTTGGGTTTGCACATCTAGAAATATGTTAATTATCTTACAAATTTTCAATTGTTCCTACAAGGATATAAACCTGTCTTTTCTAGGGAAACCTTACCAGCTTGACAGGAAGAACTGTCTCAAGATCATGACAGGGATTGATCCCCCACTCAGAAATGTCCATTTCCCAATCACATAAGTGAGCAGAGGAAGGACAACTGTAAAACTCCTGTCCATCCCAGCATGTGTGATGTCCAAGATGATATGGCCCTGTGCCAGAGTGTGGCTTACTGTGACCTAACTCTAAGAGTAAAGGACATAGATTCCCAAGTAAGTAGGGAGGAACAGCTCAGAAGGTAGCATAATATTGCAAAATCTTGGAATGTCTACCCTACCCAACCCCTCTCCTGTTAAAGGAGGGACAGAGAGAGTCACATCTACTAAAAGGTTAAAGTCAGAGATAAGAAGCACTGGTGAGTAACTTGCCTGCACCTGACCTGGCGAGTGAAAGTATAGGGTTTGGCTGCCAGGAAATAGATGCTAGTCAGAGGTGCAGAGTACCAGTCACTCTTCAAAAAAACAACCATTTGCTACTGTAAACCTACAAAGTGATACTATTTTGTCTAAAGGGGACCAGGTTGCTACACAGGCTAAGCAGCCACCACAGGTCCTAAGGAAAATGTATCCAAGGACTTGTAGGGAACAATCCATATGGGAGAAAGAGGTTCAGGTTGTTTGGCAGTGGTTTAGGTGTGGGTAGGTGCCAGCCCCAGAGGACAGGTAAGGAACAGGGTATGCACAGTATGGAGCAGATGAGATACTGGCAGTGTAGTGCCCTTGAAAGACACTAATGGAACTCTCTTCACCCTCCCACTCAGGAACCAAGACAAACACTCAGCAATAGCCAGAAGCAAAGAATACTCCTGGCCTCTGCACAACAAACAGAGTGAGCCTCAACGGAGACCGCAGACATGAAACACACAAACATGCTATCGCATCCAGGGCACCTACACTGATCGTTCTTACATGGAGAAGAATAATCTAGCACCTTCATTCCAAACACAAGCACCGTCAGCACTATAAAAAAAAGCAACAACCATAACCACTTAAACATAGAAATGCAAAATGAAGCAGCCAAAACCATATCCATGATGGAATGTGTGTGAGAAGCTATTTCTACATAGATAGTAACCAGCTGAAGGAAAAACTGACTGCACAGATGCCTACATGGGTGGTTACCCACAATTCTGGCACAAGCTACTGTCATATTTGAAAACCTTGCTATTAAGTACCACCAACTACACCAGACACTATTGAACACAGAAAAGGCTGAGGGATACTGTAATGTTACGCTATTGCCACATCAGCTGTATAATTTTGGATTTATTTAGATGTAACTGATTTGTAGACAATCTTGACTAAACTGCAAAAGCTTTCATGCTGAAACAGTCACTCAATATTCATGAATACTAAGATACAATGTACACTTTTTAAACAATTTTAAAAAACTAAAAATTTATCCCTAACTCTATAAAATAGGTACTGCTCAACAGTGCATTAGAAGCCCTTAACTATAGAGCATAATTCTCAAATACTAACCTTTCATTCTAGATACTGTACATGACAGAGTTTGAACTGTATTACCCACTTTTCCATTATCATGAATACTCCATTGAGGTCATTCTTTAGACTTTTTGTTCTGCCACTAATAAAAAATATGATTACATGGATTACTGCATTTCATCTATCATGAATCCCCATCATTCACATTTATATTAATTTCATTAAAAGCTTTCTAGTTTGGACAAAGGGTTAGTTATTTAAAGTCTACATACATAAATCAAAAGGGAATGGCTACCAGAATTATAAAAAGCACACCTATTAATGTTCAAGAGTAATATCAAGAAAATGTTAAAGGCAAAACAGATAATCCAAACTGATTGTCAAAAATTCAAGTTACCAGATTTCTCCCAAAAAAAATCCTAGGACATGAAGTACTAAATTAACAAACGGGTGAAAGATACAAGTACTTTCCGTACATGGCTTCTATTCGAGTCTTCCTTTTTCCCCAATAAAAGTTATTTCAATCTTTCAAATTCCTCAATAAACTTACCTCAACTTTTATTCTTAATTGCCTGGATCAAGATGGAAAAAAATGAAGCCTCAAAGATACTTTCCACAAACTTCAGAGGATTCAAGTGTCTTCTGAAAAAAATTATTGATGAATAAGGTATTATTATTGATACACAGTTTAACCAGACCACTAAGTTGATAACAACTCTCATATGGCTAGCCTCATGGGTTTGTTCCTAATGAGTATATAATATCTAAAGTAAACTACCACTTCTCATAAATTTAATTATTGGATAGGATGATAATGTTGAAGATCAACAAAATTTCTTTCAATTTTGATTTCAAAAACTTGATATGCTTTATGGGTTAAAAACTGGAAAGTCACATGAAATGTGTGACCAACTTGAAAATGTCTAATATTACTTAAATATGGTCTTACTTTTGGTGCAAGTGGTTCGTTTAACTTGTTCTAACTATCATTGGGTTGCCATAAAGGCTTTGTCCAGGAAAATATATATTAGATCTTACTTAAACTGAAACTGAAAATGCTCAGGCCTAGCAGTATCATAATGCAATATTTTATTTATTACAAACTCAACAATCATAGAGTCCTCATTCATGGCCTCAATGTCCTGACCTGTATGTTCTTATGGCTAGTAAAAAGAAAAAATAGAATAGTTTGTGAGCCTTTCACATGTAAGCAGTGCAACTTTTCACCTTACTGCTTGCCTGAATGTGGTGTGGTCAACACAGGTATGAGAACCCCTCCAGCTTTTGATTTAGCAGTTTGGGAACTGGTAAATATAACATATTCAAAAGCAACTAAAAAAACACAGAATGGCTAAGACACAAAGTGTTTAGTAGCCTTGGCAAATCAGCAGTTTGTCTTCCTGGGAAAGTTCATCTATATTAGTTTTGATTAATTTGCATTTAATTTCAGTAATCTAACTCCTTTCTCTATCTTTTCTTGCAAAAAGTTTTGTTAGAGACTGCCATTGTTTATCAGTCTTGTTAGTTTCCCATAGATACCTTAGCTAACTACAGTACTCTGCACAAAGTATGCAAATTTTGGTCTTTCCATGTTTGTTTGTAATTCAGACTCCCAATATTTCTAATTTGATATGTAATCTTTCAAGAATTTATCAAATACCAAAAATATGAATGTATTGCTATTTAGGACAGATGCCAAGATAATGAAGATATCACACTTCATACAACTGTAATCCAAAACAGTACTTGGGAAAGGTACTGAATCAGAAACAATGTCTCAGGTAGCTTTTAGGTTTATAAAAGATCAAGAACAAAACCTTTGGAGTGCACAGCAAGGCACTTGTATCAGTTAAGTCTTCTAGAATAGGAAAAGCAGAACACTTCCCTTATACATGAGACATAGTGACCCAAAACCTCCAGAGATGTGTCTCTATAGTACCAAGACAGGAATGATGAGTTCACAATCTCTTCTCCCAAGGGTGTGATTGGTCCAAACTTTCATGGTGTTCTAAGCCATGTTAATTGCTGATGCTACATGAAAGTTAGAGGAGCACTTCTAAATACCATTACTATATTTATAACTAGATAAATATATCAAGTCACAATATACACTATTGAGACTACCTATTTGCAGGAAACTACAGTGACTATATAAACTCAAGTTTCTCTGGGTAGTATTCTTGTTAACACATTAAGATAACACACTCAGAATCCCTAGAATATAAGCTTCAGCATAAAGTAAATCCACTAAAATCACATACTCTTTAAAATACACCAATCACTATCTGAAATGCAACTCACTCTCTCAAAAGGAGATTTAAAGGAGAAAGTAAAGATTGTCATAATTCCTGATTAATGTCTTTTGCCTGGTCTAGTTTTGTCTAGGTACCTTAGTCAATCCTAGACAACTGTTCCTCACATGAAGATTTAATCCAAATGTAATGAGCTTCTCTGCACTGAAAAGCTCTAAGCTTAGCTGTTGTTTATAAAACAGTCACTTTTGTAATCTTTTGTTCCATAATATGCCCTTTGCTTGAAAATCCTCTAGAATAAAAGGCAAAAGAAATATCTCAACTTTACATTAACCACTTTAATCACACACAACTCTAAAACTGAGGAGGAAACTATTGTGTGTTCTGCTTGTTCTATATTTTAGAGAACAACAATTTAGTAAATACTGTAATAGACCTATGTTGTAAAAGAATTACTTTTAACTGGTATAATTCTGAGCAATTATCTGAGAAAACCTAATACTTACCAGCTGAAAATCTTTCTCAGCAAGACATGATGAAGATTAACTATTGAAGAAAATTCTTACAGTAAGTCTGGCCCTGCTGATTATTATTGGATGGCAAGAGGGTAATTTTTCCCTATTTTGGTAGCGTAGCCGCTGTTCACCCTTAAAGGAGTTACACTCTTGTGGTCCCCCCAGGGAGTTGAAGTGGGAGTTCCTAGACTCCACTGCTTTTGGAGTATTGGGCCAAATGTGGATTCTGCTCGGAGAGGGATGGAAATACAATGCCATAGTTCTGCCAGAACATGTACAGTAGTCTCCTTCTTCCATACCCCTGCTGAAATCTGTAACTAATAGAGAGAGAGCTTAAAAATGAGCTCTTTCATCATTTAAACATGCTGCCAAAAGCATGTGGCATATTTCACACATGGCCAGCCAGCAACCAGATTCTCCTTTATTCTTTCTGGGGCTGGCTCATGGCAGGTAGTTATGAGCCATTTCCACAGGCAAAAAGCAGACTGAGCATTTGCTGTGGCACAGGTAATGTGTAAGTCCTGAGTAATAGTAGCCCAGTAGTGATAAAAGGAACAAGTGTTTAACAAAAAACTACCTAGTGTTAGCTACCTATATCACTGTATAGGCCACAAACACTTCAATTAACCCAAGCCTACATGGCCACAAGTGCATGTCCATAATATGATGTAAGGAAACATGATCAGTGGGTCATATCATAAAATAGCAGTAATGTATTAAAATATCAATTCACAATACTACAATAACGTTGCCGTAAAGGATTTACTCACCAATGCTTCTCAAGACAAAACTAAATGGATATCCATACTGCATATTTCTACACATTTCATAACCTATGATTACCTGGTCCATTCCCAAGCACAAGGTAAAGGTAATGTAGCCTAGGCTATATGCTACATTAGTGGTACATAAATAATATCAATAGTTATTGGAATTATCTTACCAAAAATATATAAAATCAGTATCTTCAAGATTTTAAAATGTTTGGCAAATCTCACCCTTAAGAAAAATACTCTTGTATTCCCTTAGGAAAAATATAAACATCACGACATATGCTCAACACCTGTGACATCACTATTATACTGTATTCCATCACTGTGCCAACAAGCACTATTCTGGCCAAGACCAACTATAAGAGAATTCTTTGTAATTGGTTGGTTTGTCTTATGAAGCTCTGGGGGGGATCATGAGAGAGTAACTCCTTTGAGGACTCCAGAGGCTACCAAATATAGTTTTTCCCTAAGTCAAAACCTGTTTTTTGGTTTTTAAGGTTACAGCATAGTATATCCAACTTAAGAGTATTCTGGGATATAGAAAAGCCTAAACATGATGCAGACTTTAATAGGAAAAATTTAGTGTGCTATGTAAAGTCAATCATATATTTTTCATTCAAGTAATTCAAAACTCCTGGGATACTCCCTAAAACATTGAAATATTTCTTATCTGCACGTGTAAGAGACTTATTAAGCATGTATATCAAATGATGATGAAAGCAGCTGAAGTGAGTGCCAGTAGAAAGAGCTATACTGACCCAGTCCTTAACACATTCAATGGGTGTGGAATCATAACCAGCATACATAGCTGGGTTTTCTAAGATCCCTCTTGCTGACATTACACCTGTAAACAATGAAGTCTATTAGGAGAGAACAAAGAAATAGACAGGAGGATACTTAAGTATTAGCATAAAGGACAAGGCACAAGGACCTGACTCTATCAAGCCATGACATTAAAAAGAACATAGGTCAAGTTCTTTTTATCATGGAAAATTATTTTTTATCATCAAGATAATAAAATCAGTCAGAATTTCAAGTTAAAATATTTTGCACATACTTTTAGTATGTTTCTAACGAGGAAAACCTTAGGGCCTCTCAAGAATTAAAAGTTTTAGGGGTCACATGATGTGTGACATAGCTAAAAGGACATAGAATTACAGCTATTTCCTTATTACACCAAACTAACAGTACTTTTGGTAGAGGCAGAAATATTCAGCATTGCAGGCATGGATGCAATCTGTAGGTGAAAAGGCAAGAATTCATAGCTAAAAGAGTCGGGCACTTCTGTACCTTGTAAAGCAGTGATTTTCAACCTTTTTCATACCACGACCCCTTATCAGCCACTTGATATGACCAATGACCCCTTTTAAAATTTTTGATTCAATAATATGTAGGGTTACCATATTTTCATTAACCACTGACAGTACAAAAGGAATCCATATTCACTATGACAGGTCCCAAACCCATATATACATGTTTTTATTTATTCCTCCTTCCAAATCTGTTACAGATTTTTTCCTCTAACAGGTCACAAGTTTATCTGAAAAAATTTTTTTACTATTCATTTCAGTTTCCAAATCTGTTGGGCCTTTTGGCTCTGACAGGTCCAAAGTCTATGTGAAAACAATTTTTTGGCATTAATTTACCATATACAGTGAACCCCCCGTATTCGTGGAGGATGCGTACCACCCCCCACCCCGCAAATAGCTAAAATCCGCGAATACTTAAAACCCCTCTAAAAACACTTAGAACTGCTCATTTTGATAGTTTAAACACAAGAAAACCTTGCAAAAATGCTTATACCTGAGTATTTTAAGAGTTTTATCACAAAAAGTCCATTTATTCATGAAAATTATATGCAAATACAGTAATTAGTGAATATTTCTCAGTGAAAAATACCACGAATGGGCGAATTTTGCCCGAATAATGGCTAGATATGTTCCACAGAGAAACCCGCGAATGCATGAGTCCGCGAATCATGAGAACGCGAATACGGGGGGTTTACTGTACACATTCCCACTGAACACTGGAACATTGTTGGGTGACTGACTGCTTTCCTGAAATTTCCAGGACATTTTTCTGACTGAACAGGATGCCCAGGACAAGGCCTCAAATCCAGGACGAGTCCCGGCCAAACCGGTATGTATGGTAACCCTAATCTTATGTAATGTCCTAGTACAAAAATAGCACTGCACTGTAATAAATTTCTTATTTGCATTAAAAGGATATTATTATAAATAGATTACATTATAGACTGTTTTGGCCTGATGATCAGATGTTGCTTTGTGTAACGGCAGTGAAGTTGAAAAAACCTAAAATATACCCTCGCAAAAGACACTCTCACAACGCCCAGAAAAAAGGCTGGGGGTCACGACCCCCAGGTTGAAAACCTCTGAAGCAGAACTCACTTTAGTAAAGTTGACAATTTGAAAGCCGCAATGCTAACCAAAATTTTAAGGAATGATTTTGGCAGAAATGTAAATGTTAAGGCATTATGACACATGTATGGACAGAAAGGCATGTAGGATAAAGGCTGATGGATAAAGAAATTTAAGCCTCACTGAATATTTGATGACCAGTATATATCAGTACTGTATATACATATATGCAACACACTATAACTTACAAAATCTATTTTTTGAAGATACATATATCACAAGCTCATCTGGCCACTGTAAGGTATATGCAGAATTAAATTTGATCATTACGCTGAAGTGATCTTGGATTGAAATGTTCTAATTACCAGAAAGTTTTTTAAGCAACTAACATCCCTGTGGCTTGTTCATTAATAATAATTACCATGATAATCACCCTCATGTGATATGCTTTCATTACTCCCTAGTTTCTTTAAGAGCATCTTTGACATTTTATACAATAATGTTTTTACTTTTTCATACTAATATACTTCCTCAAATTTACAAGCAATAGTTTTTAGATAAATACTGTACTAATATCTGAATTACTGATACTGCAAAGGGGAAATTTTTAGTTTCATATCTAAAATAAGTCAACAGAACAAAAGAGTGGTCCTGAGAGAACTGTACATATCAAAGATTCCCTTACATGTCTAACACCAAAAAAGCATTGGTAAAAGAACTAAAGGGCTTATTTCAGTTGTATCTGATGCAGACTGACTCAAGACTAGCAAATTTTAACAAATCCTTAGCAATTTATAACAAATAATACCAACCACACTAGTGGGGGGTACCCAAGCCAACACCCAACTCCAGGCAGCAACACATGTTAGGACTAGAAGACCACAATGCCTCTGGGACAGATTTCGTCATCAACCCACAACCCTTCAAAATGCAGCCTACTAACCATTCCACCCATTGTAAACCACCTGTCCATCATGTACAATAATAATAATAATAATAATAATGATAATAATAATAATAATAATAATAATAATAATAATAATAATAATAATAATAATAATAACAATCAACAGACCAGACTTGATGCTGACTGACAAAGTCAAGAAGAAAGTATCATTCACTGATGTCGCAATACCATGGGACACCAAAGTAGATGAGAAAGAAAGAGAAATAATTGATAAGTATCAAGACCTGAAAATACAAATAAGAGGGATATGGGATATGCCAGTGGAAATAGTACCCATAATCATAGTAACGATAGGCATGATCCAAAGATCCCTGAAAAGGAACCTGGAAAAACTAGATGCCGAAGTAGCTCCAGGACTCATGCAGAAGAGTGTGCTATTAGAAACAGAGCACATAGTGAGAAAAGTGATGGACTCCTAAAGAGGCAAGATGCAACCCAGAACCCCACACTATAAGTACCACCCAGTCAAACAGGTTGACTGAGATAGAAAAAAAAATAAATAATAATAATAATAATAATAATAATAATAATAATAATAATAATAATAATAATAATAATAATAATAATAATAATAATAATAATAATAATACTCACATTAGCCAATATATAATTTTCTGACAAAAAGATCCAAACAACACAGTGAATAGCCAAAACGAAAGACACTTGGAACACTTGTGATTTGCCAGATCAAGACAAACATCTTAAATACACAGACATACAATCAGTAATAAATGTAAAAATAAAGTTGCAATAATACATAGACCTTGCACATGCCAAACTGTCAAATTAAAACCTAAAACATCATGGTATCTGCACCTCAAAAATCATAACCAACACCAAAAAATATAAAATGGTTAAACATAACTGAAACGAGTTATAACACACGATCAAAAAAATATCTTAAGGAAACAGGAGCTAACAATGAACAGGACAGGTTTTCAAAGAAAAACTGTCACTTACAGTAGCCAGGAACTAAAACAGTGAGACACTTGCAAAACCAATTATGTTCAAAGAAAAACTCACCAATGATGGCTAAATTATTACCACACTAACACCAATACTCAATAAGGAAGACTGACTCTAATGAATGAGAAATTATCAACATGAATAAAATTACAATAAATAATTTAAAAACTATAGTGAGAAGAACTGCTAGCTGTGCATGAGACACACATGTAATGATTGCATTCAGAGGTGTTTGGAGACTTCAGAGATTGTGCTAAGAATTTTATATTTCCCTGACTCAACACTTCTTTGGCAATGAGCTTAAACACTTCAAGGTTAAAGAGACTATGATGAGATGTGCCAAAAACAGCACTGTCCATTGAGCTGGAGCCACTTGCTAAGATAAATATAAACAAATACATTCCCTTTACTTTAAAACTGAGTTGTAAAAAACAAGAAATTCCTCGCTAAGCTTCAGAAATAAGTATATAAAGGTAATATTAATACTCCAATGCTTCATCAAAAACTGCTGCCCCTCATGACTAACATTTATTTTATTATTATTATTATTATTACCTGGTGCAGTAAACAAGTAGTCATGCTAAGAACAATATACTGACTATATTAGGCCAAAGCACGCTGCTGATTTGAGAGATCTTCACTTCCACAGGGCAGTCAACTAACAAACCTGTCTTGAATGGAGAAGGACTGAAAATCTGACATTGCACTGTGTCATAACACGTACTGTAGCTCTAAGCAGCTTAGAGACTGCCACAAAATGCACCTTCAACAGAATCAGATAGCTTTAACCTTTCCTTGTTTTAACATAAGCCAAGGTGGAACTAAACAAAAGAGCTTCGATCAACAGAGTCATCTTTGGTAAAAAGAAGAGGATAAAGAGAGCAAAGTAAACTGTGAATCGCTTAAAAAACCAAAGGAGAATCATGTTTCAGGATTAAAATCCATCAAGTTGAAAGGATGAACTGAGACAGTAAAAAACGGTAAATCCGCACACTGAGACAGTGAGGCGAAAGATGCCCTAAATGGTGATATACCTGGGACCGGCAGCAATGATGTCACAGTATGTGAAAGGAACTACCAGACAAATGGGAAGGAGGCAGTTAGATGACAGAAAGTAGAGGGTTCTCACAAGGCACCCCTGAAGCAAAAGAAGACCCCGCTGAGATGGCAACCTGAGCTGTCTACACAACTCTAGAAGCAGCACAAGAGGGAGAGCATTAGAACAAATATACACAGTTGTCAAAATGTGAGGAATACAAGGCAACAGAGGGGGGAATTAAGAGGGAGAGGGTCAGCATTAGAAACAGAAGGAATAAATGATGACCCCAAACTAGTAAGTGATTGAACAACAGCTCAAAAACTAGTGAGGTAACTGCATTACTTATCTATAATCCATACATAACTGGGTCACACACATCACTGTCACTGTAATCAAGTGAGGATAGTGAGTAAGATGGTGGATGTGAGTGCTTAACTTTACGGAATGAATCTTCCAGAGAACAGGTCAAATTCAAGATAGTAGAATGTTGAGAGAGACGTGACATAAGGCAAAGGCTTCTGTCCCAAGACACACCTTGGTTCCCTGGCACAGAAGACCTACCGATGTAGGGCAGTCCAGAGGGTGGGCTACAGACAATGGCTCCAACAACAACTCTATCAGGGCTGAAACTGAAAAGGTCGATCACTATGGGGGGAAACCATAATTCTTACCCATAGTATACTGTACTTGGTCCAGTGCCTAACTGACAACAGAAGTAAACTCATATCTTCAAGTTTACCTATTTGTTTCTCCTCAATTACATACAGAACATTAAGAGATGGAGTAGGAGTGAGAGAGAATTAACACCATAAGAAAAATAGATAGAGTAGGCTTATGACCTGACCTAACTGATTGTCAACATAAGCTAATGGTTTCTCACGTCTTCTGATACCTCACAAAATTATTAATTTTCATTAGACCACTCCTTAAAATATCACACCGAGAAGGAATTAAAATGGAATCATGTTAACCCTTTAACGCTGAAGCCCTATTTTCAAAAACGTCTCCCGTATGCCAGCAGCCTCCGAGAGGTAGCGTCAAAGCGGAAAAAAAGTTTTTTTCAAAAAATCACAGCGCGCTTAGTTTTCAAGATTAAGAGTTCATTTTTGGCTCCTTTTTTTCTCATTGCCTGAAGTTTAGTATGCAACCATCAGAAATAAAAAAAATATCATTATCATATATAAATATTGGAATATATGACAGCGAAAAAAAAAACTCGTATATAATTGTATACAAATCGCGCTGTAAGGAAAACGGTTGAAGCTAATGAGTTAATTTTTTTAGTTGTATTGTACACTAAATTGCGATGATTTTGGTATATAACAGATTGTAAAACGATTAAAGCAACACAGAGAAAATATTACCACAAATGATGCATGAATTCGTAACGCTGGACGTAAAAAAGTTTTTTTCAAAAATTCACCAAAAATCAAAATATTGTGCTAGAGACTTTCCAATTGTGCCAAAATGAAGAAATTGATTGAATATTACTAGGCTGTAAGTTTTAGCTTACAATTGCATTTTTGAACAATTTCGATCGAGTTAAAGTTGACGAAGGTTGATTTTTTCTATTTATCGTTATTTCGATGTAAATATAAAAACTGTGAAGAGCTAAAGGAATGATATATTTTTTGTTGTATTCTACATAAAATTGCACACATTTTGATGTATAACACTTTATGTAACGAATAATGTGAAACGGCGAAAAAATTACGGCAAGCTGACGCAAGAAATGACAGGATTTTCAGCAGTCCGCGCGCTGATCGAAGGAAAATTTTTTTCAAAAATTCACCAAAAATCTAAATAATGTGCTAGAGACTTTCCGTTTGTTGCAAAATGAAGGTAAATGATTGATTGTTACTCGAATGTAATAATTGATAACTACGGATGCGTTTTTCGATCATTTCGGTCAAATCAAAGTTGACCAAATGTTAAAATTTTGTCAGTTATCGTGATTTCAAGTGAGAATATTAAAAAAACTGTGAAGCGCTAAAGGAATGACATATTTTTTGTTGTATTCTACATGAAATTGCGCACATTTTGATGTATAACACTTTATGTAACGAATAATATGAAACAAAAAAAATTATGGCAAGCTGACGCAAGAAATGCTAGGATTTTCAGCATAGTACGCCAAGTGCGGAGCAAAGGAAAATTTTTTTTTTTTTCAAAAATTCACAAAAATCTAAATAATGTGCTAGAGACTTTCCGTTTGTTGCAAAATGAAGGTAAATGATTGATTGTTACTCGAATGTAATAATTATGGCTTTACGGATGCGTTTTTTCGATCATTTCGGTCGAATCAAAGTTGACCGAATGTTAAAATTTTGTCAGTTATCGTGATTTCGATGTAAATATTAAAAAAACTGTGAAGAGCTAAAGGAATGATATATTTTTTGTTGTATTCTACATGAAATTGCGCACATTTTGATGTATAACACTTTATGTAACGAATAATATGAAACGACAAAAAATTACGGCAAGCTGACGCAAGAAATGACAGGATTTTCAGCGGAGTTCGCGCATGCGGAGTGGAGGAAAATTTTTTTTTTTTTTTTCAAAAATTCACCAAAATTCTAAATATTGTGCTAGAGACTTTCCGTTTGTTGCAAAATGAAGGTAAATGATTGATTGTTACTCGAATGTAATAATTATGGCTTACGGATGCGTTTTTCGATCATTTCGGTTGAATCAAAGTTGACCGAATGTTAAAATTTTGTCAGTTATCGTGATTTCGATGTAAATATTAAAACACTGTGAAGAGCTAAAGGAATGATATATTTTTATTGTATTCTACATGAAATTGCGCACATTTTGATGTATAACACTTTATGTAACGAATAATATGAAATGGCGAAAAATTACGGCAAGCTGACGCAAGAAATGACAGGATTTTCAGCAGAGTTCGCGCGTGCGGAGCGGAGGAAAATTTTTTTCAAAAAATTCACCAAAATTCTAAATATTGTGCTAGAGACTTTCCATTTGTTGCAAAATGAAGGTAAATGATTGATTGTTACTCAAATGTAATAATTGCCATGGCTTACGGATGCGTTTTTCGATCATTTCGGTCGAGTCAAAGTTGACCGAATGTTAAAATTCACTTTGGAAGCTGGGTCCTTCTCCAGCATCCCAGTCTAAAACTCGCCTCACGCTCACTTCCGACAGGCAGTATGCGCCTTTCACGGTCCTGACGCCTTTGTGACATCTCTGCAAACGCGTTCTGTTGCAGCACGAATACGCTAACACTGCAAAAGTTCAACAAAACACGCTCTGCGTCAAAATATCGCTCCCAAGCAAGGTGCTGCTCTGATGCTCTCTGATGCGAGATGGGGGAAATTACGCATGCGCGTCTGGGTGGCGCTCAGAAACAAAACAACAGCTGGATCCGTGAACTCCCAGCATCCGCCGAGGCGCCGGATTTGAAATCTTCCGCAAATTAGGCCTACAATTATTTTTCCGCAAATATTTAAAAAAAGCATTTTCAGTCGACGTTTGCAACGTCCACTCGGCATTCGACAGACAATTTTGGACGACGTTTAAAACGTCCAACAGGCGTTTAAGGGTTAATTACCCCTACCAGTAACACCTGTGTGACTATCATGTCCTACTGAATACGTTTCGTTTACACAAAATTTTTTCATACAGAACCTAACTCTTCTATCTCTATTTGCTGTTGATGACCTAATATAAAACAGAACACAAGCACAATACTGTACAGGAGACAGCAGCCAGAAATAGTCCAAATTATTGCAGCCAACTCACACCGTATGCACATGGACATTGCATAAAAAACCAGCAAGAACATAAACATTCTAATGGCACCTAGTTGGAAACAGGTGACTAGACAGTCCATCCAAGTCAGCCAACAGTTATTCTTTCATTTATTTTGAAGGATGATCGCACCTAACAGCCCAAAGATGTAAGTTAACTTTAACAGTAAGAAGGATTCTTCCCAATTTCAAAAAAAGAACTGCGCATAATCTAGGTGGTTATCCTTGACAAGTGAAGTAAACATTGTAATAATTTCAGAATAATTTGATTATACTTATTTTTCTGAGAAAATTTTATATGCCAAAGGAATATGCAAAACAATGATTAAAAAGTGAAACCTATTTGTCAGCAAGAAAAAGAAGCACAGTAGGTCCTCTATATACAGTACAAATGCAACCGATTCCAAAAGCTTGTTGGAATATTAATTTTGTTCTTAAGTTCTACACAGTAGTCTTGGCCTCCAGTACTCTACTCTGGTTAGCATACATCAATCAGCCTAGCACTGTGCAGTATTATAGTTTCCTATCCAGAGGACTTTGTCTTTGAACATGAAACAATATATTATAAACTTAAATCTTCAAACTTTCCTTGAAAAGTGGCAATGAAACAGATGAAATAAAGTTTATATGTGCTGTATATCATTCAGATTTCTTTTTTGCTAGTACTCCTATGCTTACAAAACAGCTTATTGTTCCCTCTCATCAGCCAATGACCCTCCTCTCTCAACCTATCAACTCCTGTCAAAAACATCTGGGTTTGCACAGCTATTTATACAGAAGAAAAAACTTATAAAATAGTCATTGATATTTTGTTTTTAATATTGGGTGCATTTTTAGAACCAGCAACCTGAGTTCTTTTCTTTCATTTTCATTATTTTCCATCAGCTGATCTTGCTGTTTATCATTACAGTGTATATTAAGAATAAAAAATGTATGTGCTCCTCTCTCTCTCTCTCCCCTTGCAGGCAGTTTTTGTTAATTAAATAGAAATCTGAAAACCTGTGGGGTCCTGCATACTGTCAAAGGGCAGATGCCATAAACTAACCTTACACGATGCTACGAAATTTGAAATTCTGCCATAGTTCTAAAATTTACAATTAAACAATTCTAAATACACTGACATACAGGTTCAAATCTTTGAAAATTTGTAAAATGAACAGTTGCTTGTAAAGTATTTGGTGTTATGGTTGGGAATGTAAAGGAAGATGGAATACAACGGGGGGAAGTACTGGACACACTATACCACCAAAATGACTCCTTCATGACTCTCACTAAAATAGTAAAGTTCAGTGTCATAATACATACTATATAGTTATTTAGGATCAGTACTGTGAAAATTTTGGAATGAATGTATCAAATAAAATTACATAACTTATCAAAACGTGACAAGATAATGGATACACCTGCAAGAAGAAAAATGAGGAAGACTATCCTCTAATGAGATCTTTCGAGTCCACCACAGGAACTTTAAACTTTGAGCACTCATGCCTCAAAACTTTAGTTTTCAAAATTCAAACTGCTACTGGTAGCTCATTTTAAAAGACCTTTATGAAGATACAGTTTGCTTTTCGACCTAACATATTAAATAATTATCATAAACTACGATTAAAGGGTAATGCGAAGCCAAATACTTTCCATTATTTCACAAGTACAAAGCAATACATAGCATATAAAAACATAACTGGAAAAGAAGTCCTTACCATTTACCCCAGTGCCTTCTTGTATTCTGAGAGCATCTTCCATTGTTCTAACATCTCCATTTGCCACAACAGGTATATTTACCGCACTCTTTATTTCTCTAATAGCTTCCAGACAAACTGGTTCAGTTCTTTGTTCCTGGGTTCTTCCATGCACAGTTATGAATGATACACCAGCAGCTTCCATTTGCCTTGCAAATTCCACTGTTTTTCTGCAAAATACAGCAGTCAAAGCATTAATCACAAAATTGGCATAAATAATTCATATCAAATTTTTCTTGAACTTTTTTGCAATTATTATTATTATTATTACTATTACATACCTTAACCAGACAACAGACTTGACTCCCACATCGATGACTCAAGACATTTGTTATTATAAAACGTAAAATACTTAATTGCAATCTTAGAAAGTTAAAAACTACCACTCTGCATTCTTAGACTAGGTTACATGGACGATTATATCTATAAGTCAAACAAGGGTCAAATGAGTATGACCAATTCAAATGAGATATAATATTACTTTCTTGTACATCATAATCCAACATTAGGTTTAACTTGTTATCAGATTAATTGACAAAGATGATTCTTTTATAGATAGCAAAGAATCACTTCCAGACTTTGAAATTGAAGAACAACCATCCTGACCTATGATGAGTTCCATTTAAACTCTGTTGATTACTTCAAAACCAGATGTACTGGATAAGTACCCTAAATCTGGAAACATTATTCAGGTAAAAATGAGTGTGTGATAAGAGTGCTGAAAAACCAACATTCTTTTAAATAAGACAGTGTAATTCATAATTGAAAGCTAAACTAACCCTAAAGACACATGTGCAACTGAAGTACACACTTGTGTTTGGTGACAAACAAACTTCCAAGTAACAAAGCTTTCGTAATTTGGAACCTCAACAAAATTTCACGAATGAAGAAAATTAAAATTGTTTATTGTCTTGAATCCTTGATTTCATAAACTAGTAAAAACAGTCATTTTGTACTAAGAATACAAAATCATTTAATAATCAAAGTATTCCTTATAAAATACAATACTATGTTCAGCCTTATAGTCCATTTACAAGTTTTTTACTTCACTGTCTCTATACTGCAGTAGAAAGTATTTGATTATTTACCTATAATCTTCGTGAATCCTAATTTTGATAGAAACAGTAAAATCTGGATCAGTCACCAAATTCCGTGTTTGGCGGATCATGTCTGCTACCAATTCAGGCTTATGGATGAGACATGCTCCATAACCTTCAGCCATTGCCCAACGTTGGGGACAACCACAATTTAAATCAACTCCATCACAATACCTGAAAATATATCAAGAATGACTGAACTAGAAACAAACCATTAAGACTATTTCTTGTTTTCTTGGGGTCAGTGCTAGACAATGGGCATCTGGTTACTAGTTTTAAAGTAATTTACATTTTTCATAAACATACAAACCACAGACTTTTCTACTGGAGCATTCCAGAATGAAAACAGTCACTGAAGCTTCGTAAGATGGTGGTAGGCAGGTTAGTAGCAGGGTACCACCCACTCACCAATGAGTAACTTTTCACTTTGTCCCTCAGTAAACAGGGAATATTGGGGGTTGGTTGAGGTAAGACTAGACAATAGGCTCTGGTCTGAAAACCTAGGAAAAATATTGATAATGTTTAAAACTTGCGGTTTGCTCCTACAAGAATGCAAACAATCACCTTTTGTAAATAAGACTTACTTTAGGTAGGAGGATTGTCTCAAAAAATTACTGGCACTGTCCCAAGAGCTTGAAATTTATGCAAGGTTGTGAATCTCTGCCATGTCCCTCAAGTCTCTGCTTATAGAGAAAGACTGGAATGACAGTCAGAAACCTACCACGCATTGTCAGATTCCCAATCATAAGGATGCAGAAGTTAAAAGGACCCTATGCCACCTCAGTTCTTCATATTAAATTATATTCAAGGAAAGTTCCATGGAAATCCTGTCCCTCCTCTTAGGAAACAGGAAATAAAGGTCAGTCGATAGGAATATCACCATCCCCTAGTTAAACGATGGGAAAGAGAGAATATACTATCAGACCTAAGTCTTCCAATAAGAACTACGTTGTGCATCTCTCCTGCATCCATCAGTACAGCATGAACACGAACACAAGTTGGACTGTCCAGTACCTGAAAATAGCACAATAAAAGAGGGGAAGAAAACTGGAACTCAAGACATCCCTTACTCAAAATAAGCCCAACCATATAAACTTATCTAAAAGGAATTGAGAAAACTACACGATGATTGAGCAACCATCAAAGGGGCACAGAAGTAGTACCCAGAAGGCTATCGGGGTCTTGTGAACTTGCACCAATTCTTCAGGAAGAACCCGAACAGGAAGAATGAAGCTGCCACAGAGGAGACAGTACCATACAAGGCAACAATGAAAATCATCTGGATTTCCATGCACAGGAAGGAAGGCTAATGATTCCCTTCCATTCCCTTCCCCAAAGGAAAACTACTACCTGTAACTACTGTGTGAGAGAGAGAAGCATTCTGATACTGCGCTAAGACTCCCCCCTACATACCTGTAGTGTAAACACACACACAGACACACACACACACACACCTTCCTTCTCTCAATTACCATTTTCACATTTTACTTCTTGGCATTGTCATAATTTTCACTGTATGAAAATTGTAGGATAAAAATGATAATACTAGATCACCACATTCAATACTGTGCTAAGAAACTCCCCTAAATGCTTGTACATGCATAACCATACTTCTCTCTTTTCCCTATCATTTATCATTTTCATTTCTTAGCATTTTTCATAATTCCCACTGCATAATACGATAAAGAAAAAAAATAATTTTAAACCAAAGCTCTTAGCCCTGCTAATGCACATCTGGAGCTACACAGTGTACATTAGGGTACATACATAATCATAAAATATTCATTCCTGTTTAGTTTAAATTTTATTTTTTTAATACTGTACTGTACTTTCTAAGAAATACTGCATCCCTGACTTTTTTTTTATTCTTTACATTATACAACTAATAACGGCTGTTATAAGAGGGATATTGGGGTTTACACAGATATAAACATGATATTTTAATGATAAAATAAAGTTTGTTCATACTTACCTGGCAGATATATATATAGCTGTATTCTCCGTAGTCCGACAGAATTTCAAATTAGCGGCTGCACGAGTGGCCGGGCAGGTGGTTAGTACCCATTCCCGCCGCTGGGAGGCGGGTATCAGGAACCATTCCCATTTTCTATTCAGATTTTCTAACGCCACTGACTCCTGAGGGGAGGAGGGAGGGCAATATGAATATATATATCTCGCCAGGTAAGTATGAACAAACTTTATTTTATCATTAAAATATCATTTTGTTCATGAGACTTACCTGTCAGATATATATATAGCTGAATACCACCTTTGGAGGGGGTAGAGACAGCCAAGAATTAGGAAAAAACCAATTATTGGTAAAATTATTTTGGTTCCTTATCTGATAGCGTAGCTGACTGAGTGGTTACTGTCACTCTAGTCTGCTTCTGCTTTACTAGAGACCCCAGAGAGGTAGTGACCTATATAGCTGGCACTTCTAGATGATCTGTCAACGGGGCGTGACCACAATGTGACTAGATCATAGACCATACAAAGAGGACAAAAGAGCATTACTAACCACCTAACCAACACCTAAAGCGTTAGTTTGCAAAGGATTGGGAAGACTGCCTCCAGTAGTCGACCCAACAACCTTAAAAACACAATTAAAAAGGGGATAGGATCAGAGTTACCCCCTGTCCCCAAGGTTGCTGAAGCAGCAATGTATGGTCCCAGCGAAAAGCAATTTTCGTATGCTACCTAAACATCTCGCCAAGAGTGTGAGGCAAACACTGAATTGACTTCACCAAAATGTGGCACTGAGAATGTCACTGAGTACCATATTTTCTGGAACGCCATGGAGGTAGCAACTGCCCTCACCTCGTGAGCGTTAACTCTCAACAACTTGAAGTTGGAGTCGTCACAACTAGAGTGTGCTGACGTCCCTAATGAAGAATGCCAGTGCATTCTTCGACATAGGTTTAACTGGTTGCCTCACAGAACACCCTAAATTATCCGAGGGACCACGAGTGTCCTGTGTTCTTTTAAGGTAGTACTTGAGAGCTCTAACTGGACATAGAACTCCCTCAGGTTCCTGTCCAATAAGGTCTGCTAAACCTTTAATTTCAAAGTGTCTAGGCCAAGGGTTAGAAGGCCTTTCATTCTTAGCCAAGAACTTAGGGCTTAAAGAATAGACAGCATCGTGTTCCTTGAAGCCCACATGACGGCCTCGAACTTCGCTCACTCTCTTAGCGTCGCCAGAGCCGTGAGGAATGCCGTTTTCGAGTAACATCCTTAAGAGATGCAGAGTGGAGAGGCTCAAAAAGGACTAAACATCAAACACTTGAGCACTACGTCAAGTTCCAAGCAGGAGGAATTAGCTGAGAACCTTGGACGTCTTGAAAGAGCTCGTAAGATCGTGGAGGTCCTTATTGTCAGACAAATCTAATCCTCTGTGTCTGAAAACAGTCGAAAGCATGCTCCGATAACACTTGATAGTCGGAACTGCTATATCGAGTTTTCTCTTAAGTAAAGGAGAAAATCCGCAACCTGGCTCACAGTGATAGAGGAAGAGGAAAACTTTCTTTCTACACCAACTCTTGAAGGTTGCTCACTTCACTAGATATATCCTGTTAGATGAAGAACTTCTGGCTCTAGCGATGGCCCGTGCCACCTGGCCAGAAAACCCCTCGCTCTGACCAATTTTCGATAGTCTGAAAGCAGTCAGGTTCAGAGCGGGAGAATTTGAAGATATCTCACGAAGAGGGGTTGTATGAGCAGGTCTGCTCTCATAGGAAGGGATCTCGAACGTCTACCAATCAGAAGAGAAAACTCCGAGAACCAGTGGTTCAAGAGCCAAAACGTGGGGATGAGAGTCATCCTCGTCCCTTGTGAGGCCGCGAACTTGCGTGATGACTTCTCCCAGAATTTTGAACGGGGGAAAAGGCGTAAACATCTATTCCCGTCCAATCCCAGAGAAGAGCATCTATCGCAACTGCCCCCGGGTCGAGTACAGATGAGCTTTATAGAGGGAGCCTCGCTGTTCTTGAGGTCGTGAAAAGATCCACAAGATGGCGACCCCAAAGTTTCCAAAAATCTTGGCAAACCTCCTGATGAAGGGTCCATTCCTTCGGCAGGAGTTGATGGCGCCGACTGAGCAGGTCTGCTCGAACATTTTCGACCCCTGCAACAAAACTTGTGAGAATCGAAATGTTGCGAGCATAGGCTCAAAGAATAATCTCTCTTGCAAGGCTGAACAGGGAACAAGAGTGTTCCGCCCTGTCTCTTGAGGTAATCCAAAGCCGTAGTGTTGTCCGAGTTACTTGAACTACACGATTGCAAACTTGGACCTCGAAGAATTGGAGAGCTAAAAGATAGCCGCCAAATCTTTTGATGCTGAAGTGCCAGGACACCTGTTCCTCTCTCCAGGTTCCTAACACTTCCTCTCCCCTTAGTGTTGCCCCCCAACCTGTTGACGACCCGTCGGAAAAACAACACTAGGTCGGGGTTCAGAAGCTTGAGGGAGATCCCTTTCTACAATTTCGTTGGATCGAGCCACCACTACAGATCCTCTTTTACAGAAGGAAGAATTCTCAATTCCTCTTTCAAGTCTTCCTTGCTTTGCCAGTTCTCCAACAGAAAGAACTGAAGAGGCCTGAGATGCAGACTCCCCAGGGAAACAAACTTCTCCAGCGAGGAAATGGTCCCCAGCAGACTCATTCATTCCCTCACCGAGCATGTTTCCTTCCCCAAGAAGGCCGAGTCTTTATCGAACATAGAAGTTGCCGTTCTTGCGACGGAGACACTATAAAAGCCGCTGAATACATCTGAATTCCCCGACACAATGGACAGTGAGGGGATCAGCTGCGACTTTTCCACATTGACCAGAAGTCCCAGGGACTTCACGAGTTGCAGAGTCAACTGAAGGTCCTCCAGATACCTTCGCTTCGACGACGCTCGAATCAACCAGTCGTCCAAGTAGAGAGAGATCCTGACGTGCGACAGGTGCAACTGCATCGCAACGTTTTTCATGAGAAGTGTAAACACCCACGGAGCAAAATGTGACGCCAACAGCATCTGGTGTTCCCAGGCGGTCACCCATCCAAGTACTGATCAGACCCAACGTTGCTTAACTTCGCTGATCGGACGAGAAGCGGTGCTTTCAACGTGGTATGGCCGTTGTGCAGAGTCCAAAGCAGAGAACCCTGAACTGGTACGTCTAGTCCCCCAAGACAACCTGAGATACTTCATCGAACGTGGATGAATTGGGGCGTGAAGATAAGTATCTTGGAGATCCAAAGATACCATCCAATCCCCGGGAAGAAGGGCTCCTAGTTGAGATCCAAAGATACCATCCAATCTCCGGGATGAAGGGCTCCTAGTATAGACTGCGAGATCTCCATCCTGAACTTTTCCTTCCGGACCAAGTTGTTTGGCCTGTTGACGTCCAAGACGGGTCTCCAGCCTACTGAAAGTTTTGGGACTAGAAACAATCTGTAGTAAAATCCCGGGGAACAGCGAGTCCAAGACCTGTTCCACTTATCTCCGCTCGAGCATCTGTTCGAGCAGGTCAAACAGAATTTTCTGTTTGACAGGATGGCAATTGGGAAACAAAAAACAAAGGAGGAGACAGGAAGGGAATCAAGTAACCTCTCTCTAACAGTAGGAGGGACCAAACGTCTGCCCCTCTCTCTTTCCAGGCTTGTGCAAAATGAAGCCTGGTAGCTAATGGAGTCTGGAGAAAAAAGGAGTCACTTGCTACCTCTCTTGGAAGTGACATTCCTTTGGGAAAAAACTCTCTCTCATGGCGCGGGTCTCGTGTTGTTTCCCATGGAAGCTCCTTGTTTGTAGGCAATTTATTTAGCTTTCGTTTGCTTTTTGTTTCATTGAGATCAGTGCATTCGTTATGGAGGAGATGCAGTTAGAATGTCGATAACTTTAGTTTGAGATATACGATATTTTTTGCTTCTCTGTGTATTTAATTGCTTGCTGTTACACAGACTGATGTTTTTATGACATATTTGAAAAGCCAAAAAATATAACAGACTTGCAAAGTAATATAACTTTTTAAAAATGAAGCTAGATGAAGCTAGATGAAGGTCAAAACACGGCTCAGGTTGGGCAGCGACTAGATGAAGCGAGTGTCAAAACACGGCTCAGGTTGGGCAGCGACGTCTTACTTAGTCAAACTCTGAGCTGCTGCTGACTGACTGCCACTGACTGCCCTGTGGCATTCCTGGCTTTTCGCTGATGCGCATACTAGGTCCACAGGGTTGCCATATAACGCATTAGGTATTATTATTTCATAGCTAAAAGGAAATTACTACCGATATACTGACATTATCATTACATTATACGAAAAATGTAATTTTGTCTATGATAGGGTTACTGTTTTAGTTTATAACTCCTAACTATGGCGAATTTTTTAATAAAACTTTCTGAGAAGATAGTCAGGATATGTATGATGCCATATATAAAATATCCCAGAAAATTTTGATTTTGATTTTGATTTTTTTTGAGTCAAACGCTCCCTTAAGACAAAGACAACTGCGAAGGTGGAGAGAGGAGCTGAAGGTTGAAAAGTCTCAGGAAACAGATCCTTAAGTAAAATAGCCAGAGTCTGATAATCAGAGGAAGAAGAAGACGAAAGATGTTTCTCTTCATCCAAAGGCTGTGACGAAAGAGGATGTTCTTCCCCAGCTGGCGGGTCTTGAGTGAGTGGTGAAAGTAGTTCCGATTCGTCGATACGTGGCAGGAACTCAGCGATCGAAGAAGTCGTGGCTAAATTAAGAAGGACATCAGATGTTGAAGCGGGTAGTTGTGCGTCATGATGTACAACTGGAGCGGCGTCAACACAAGACTTGAAGCTATACGGCGAAGCGAGCGCGGAGCGTCATGGCGTGACGCGCGAGAGGCTCCGTAGCAAGTACGAGAAGAGAATCATAGCGTGGCGCGCGCGAAGCGTCATGGCTAGGCGCGCGCCGAGCGTCAAGGTGAGGCGCGCGTGAAGCGTGAGAAGCGCACGAAGAGCAAGACACGCGCTCCTGGCGCGAGTCAAGAGAAAAGTCCAACACCTCAAATCGGGGAAGACGATTAGGAAGCCACTAAACACTCTCTCTAGACGACAGACGAGAAGCTCCAAAACATCTAGCAGACGAGGAAGACGAAGCAGGAGACGAAGGTGAAAGTCTGTACCTCTTAACAGGCAGTTTCGAATCTTGAAAGGTTCATGAGAGCATCCAGTTGTTGTTGCAAACCCAACAAAATCTTACGCGTAGGAGAAGCAACTCTCTCGGGAGAAGGGCTGAACCTGAGAGAAGGAAAGGGGCGAGAGACGTATACTTCCTTCTCACAGGGGAAGAAGCTCTAGCCCTGCCTTAGCGCGACAGGGGTCGAGTAGCGTCATCATCCGAAAAACACTTTATTCTATTCTGCGGAGGAATATCCACGCAACTTTCGGGAAGAGCACAAATGTCTAGAGGAAGAGGACGTGAAGCGTCCTCTCCTCTAAGCTTCTCTTAAGAGGGCGAGAGTCCAACCGAGCTCCAACCCCGAGGCGGGAGGATGTGTCGGAGGACGAGAAGCAATCCTTCAGGATGCGTGCCTGTGCACGATCCCTGGCAGCCTGGGTAAGCGTCATCAGGACCTGCCGAAGGGACGCCAGATCGGTGGGAAGCCCCGTAACCCTCATGCGGCTTTCGACATGCCCCCCCCTGGTCCTGGGAGTTCGACAGAGGTCCAGGCCTAGAGGCATTATAGGGCCGATCTGACGCCCCCTCCACAACACTAGGGGCACTAGCACTAACACTTTGCGTTTGAATTGCATTCACTTTAGTTTCAAGAGCACGTGATTGACTCAAACACGAGCCAGGGTATTACCTTCTGCAGCAACAAACTACAGGGTTAGTACTAAAATTTACTACAGGGTTACTAGTAGGAGAAAACCTGACTGTCCATCTAAGGATGTACTCAGGAGGAAGATCTCCTCAACCTATCACGCTCCAATTTAAGCATATAGGCTTCATATTTCTTCCACTCACCCTCAGATAATCCCTCACATTCATTATACCGATTATCATGGAGCACTGAACACCCTTACATATCATACATAAAGTGTGAGGAACTATCGAAGTCTTCGATAGCCTCACCTTACATTCACCCAAGCTACAGACTCGATAGCTAGAGGTAAGACATCTTAATTATAAGAAAAGTCAAAAGCAAAATAAAAAACGGTCCACAAAGAGCATATGCCAAGTCACAGATCCAGTCGTATACCAAAAAACAACCAAAATACTTAAGTGACAAATTTCGAAATCCAAATGGCGGAGGAACTGACAACAGGTGTTGACAGTCCGGCGACAGAGAAAATCTGAATAGAAAATGGGAATGGTTCCTGATACCCGCCTCCCAGCGGCGGGAATGGGCACTAACCACCTGCCCGGCCACTGCGTGTGCCGCGAATTTTGAAATTCTGTCGGACTACGGAGAATACAGCTATATATATATCTGACAGGTAAGTCTCATGAACAAAAGGTTGTTTAATTGACTGGCAGGTGAATAGGAATGTTAACACATGGGGTTCGAGATCACACAGGGTTTCAGGTTGCAAGGGAGGTCTTAGAACATGTTACCTCAGTATGCTAGGGGCCAACTGTACTTACAAAAATTCTTGCAAAAATTATTACAATGGAGAATATAGCTTTCCTCAATACTGGCTGGATAATTATTAGCTCAGAAGTTATAAAACTGATAATTATCCTCCATCACTCAAATAAGGAAGAATTAAGGCAAACATTCATTGACCACTATTGCAGGGCTAGCTATAAGTAATAGATTTACCATGAAACAATTTACAATTCCGACATGGTGATATCACAACAGAATTAGAATTAATTGCATGCTTTCCTTCCATACTACCTATAAATCAAATATGTCCTATAATTACTAATAAAATAAGCTGAATTGGGTAAATACTTACGGAGCTACTAATCTAGAAGCATCAGCCAATTCTTCGCTATTATTAGCTGCAAACTGGACAATTAAAGGACGATCCTCTGAAATATGAATAAATTTTTATTACCTAATCTGCTCAGAAATATCATATTGACAGTTTTCAAAGTATCCTAGCTACTGAGCATACTATGTAATAGGTATCAAGGTGTCATTATTTAGAAGACTGAACAAGAGGCAGCACTAAAGTGAACTTCAACTTCATGGAAGTAAAAACATTGCTTCAAATTTATAGTATTACAGTACTGTATTTCAACTATTATTCCTGAACCAATCTTAAGCAAAGCACTTCACAGATTATTAGTAACAGACTGCATGTAACTTACCTCACTAAGAGCCTTGTATTTTTAAAAGATTACTGGTAACTATAATCAAAACACTTCTTAATGATCCAAATTTCTCCTTCAGATGTATGTTCCAGCAATCAATAGTGTTAATGATTAAAGAGACAGTAATGTGTTGGTAAGGTTATAGTACATAACAACAGTTACCAAAGGTAACAATTTAAGCTTACTTTCTGCCATTCTGCTTTACTACAGATAGAATACAGATTCTTGCTTTGAATTACAGTAATCATTATAATGAGTTCTTCAGGAGTACATTATAACATTCAGATATTGTATCAATAGCACAAAGAGACCTAGGAGTTTGGCACTTAATAGCTCACCACCCAAACACCATTAAACATTCTTCAAAAACCATACCTGGACATTTACTATACCTGTGTTACAATTTTTCTTGTTTGCTAGATTACTAAAATGATTGTAGCAGGACATGAGAATACTTCTATATAGGACATAATGACTAATACTATACTGTGGAATCCATACAACATCCCACCATCAAGATATTTACCTGGTACATATCTAATTATTTCAAGGGACAATAAACAAATCTGTCATTAGCAATATTTTCTAAATCCACAATGGTACTTTATTATAACCTTACTTCACTGTTAACAGGAAGTGTGTCCTTCATATTGATGGGTATTCATGTGTTCCTGTGCATTGAAAATTCTATTAAAATTATTACTGTACAGGTATTCTGTTGCTTACCTTTACAAGTTGTGAAATCACTATGTCTTGCCCTGACTGACTGGATAAAACTATTTGATATTATCATGGGTGTGAAGCAAAGATCACATCCATATTTCCTTACTAGGCTCCTGAATGCAAGCCTGCAAAGATAAAATTGAGCATTTATAAAGTGTACCTTAATTATACCAATCCAGTACATACAAGTTTTATAAATTAATACCACCAAATAAGTACAGTACCATATACCTAAATACCCATACTCTAACACTGTACTGTACACCTTAACGGCCATACTATAATTTCATTTGGGTGGCCACTGGTTAAATGCAAAGAGGAAATACTACAAAATAAAAAAAAATGGATGCACTATCTTAGATAAAAAAAAAATGGTCCGATGTTTGGTCCCTCTATCACTGAAGTCAACAGCTGTATAAGTCAAATTCAGAAACTTTTATATTTCCTCTCTGAATTCAAAAAAATATAAAAAAAATATTCATACCTTTTAACCTTTCTCTAACCCTGTCTCCCTTCTCTAATCTCTCTCAACATGAGAACTGCATATCATTTACTGTGGGACAAAATCTCAATTGTTCTAACTGATGAAACCCATTTGTGAGACACAGACTCCTTCCTTGGCAATAATTATATCTCATTGTACGTACCTACAAGAATGACACTTTTTCATTTTTCCTAGATATACTAAGCTTAAGTCATTTATATGGATGTACCTTTGGAGCAAGCAGTTTCAGTTGCAGAAGCCTGATAACAAGGTCATTAACTATTAGCAACCACTGTAGGTGCCTAAAGTCAAAGACTGGAGGAGCAGTTGATCACCACCTGGAAATGCCAGCTTTCCACTCAAATTATGAGCAGAGGAAGATCAACTCCTGTAACCACCTACACAGCTTGGCATCTAATGAGAAAGGCTGATAGGGCCTGTGCCAGCAGGTTAATCACTTAAAACTAAACTCAAAGGTAAGTTTACAGGAGCCCTGTCTTTCCTGTTTAAAGAATGGGAAATTAAAGTCTGCAAAGCAGACTTTAATTTCCTGATCCCCTCCCCCCATCTTGAGGAAAAGACTGAGGGAATACACTGGACTGTCCACAGCTAGGAACGGCACAAAGTTGGGGAAAGAACTCTGCCTACTCCATTCAAGGCACATCATCATCTTTCTTCCCACTTTCCCCCCAACTCTCCAAGTCGAGGCTCAGATGGGAAGATAAAGGATCAGGTAGCCAAATTGCAAATTAAAGAGACTGTAATTTGAATTTCCTAGGTACACAAACCTGAAGTATTTTATATAGATTACCTTCAACAAAAGTTGGTCCACTTGAAGAGACTTGGTAACAAGGTAGTTGAATCCCACAAGGTAAGTAATGGATGAGGGAACCATCCACTCCCTTGACTAACAGCATCACTTTTTCCTAGGACATCAGGGACAAATGCAAGAATGGTCAAGCAGTAGAATTCCAATAAAACTTCAGGTTTGTTTATCTAGGAAAAAATAATTATTCTGAATGTGCGATTTGATCCAAAGAGAATGCAAACCATCATAATTATGAAGGCACTCGAGTGTTGTTCCACCACCCAGAAATGTCAGCTTCCTTGCCACTTGTGTGAGCATGGGTAAGAGAGGACTCCCATAACCCCTGTAAAGCTTGGTATGTGATATAATGGCTGATGGGACCCTGTACTGAAGCATAGCTTGTTTGTAGCTTTGGACCCTGTACTGAAGCATTGCTTGTTTGTAGCATAACTCGAGGAAACTTTGAAGAACTACGGTTTCGTATGTGGGACAAAGCAGCTCTAAAGGTAGAATATTATCGCAAATTCCCAGATTATAATGCTCAGCCACCATCCTCCATTAAAAAAGACATATAGGGAGTCACATCAACAAACTAAAAATAGATCAAAAGAAGCTCTGTTGTATAACTAACCTGAATGTTGGCTGCTAAGCATAAGCATAGGAAAGGGAACAGTGTACCAGTCACTTTTCATTCAACCGAGCTACACAACTTATTAAGCTGTCACCATAGATCCTGAGGAGGCAGTATCCAAGGGCTTTTGGGCAAAGTCCCTTAAAAAGAAGTAGAGATGCTCTGGTGCTGCTTTACACCTGCTCTCAGTACCTGTACCACACAGAAGTTCTTCCTGAACACTAACAACAGAGCAAAGCCACTGACTTCGTGAACTTCTCATCTGTGGTATGGAGCTTAGGGAGCTATCACCTCCAGAAGCCAGAATGAGATCGTGCTCTTGGATACTTCCTTCATGTGCCTGCCTTATTAACAAACAGTCAACACTTAGGCTTTAGATGTTGAAGTCCTGTACAGGTAGCTACAAAAACCCTTACTTTAAGTAACATAGACCATGCAGCTCACCTACTCTCTTATCTAATGCTACAGCTAGCAAGCAGACAAGTCTTGAATGGAATATTTCTGCCAGATGACTCCCTCAGGAGCTCACACAGCCCCTGATTGAAACTCCAGAGAACAAGAGTTACAATCTACTCCACAGGTTTGAGTTCAAAGAATGGGCAAGATTGCTCAAAGCTCCTAAACAGAATGGAGATTCCATCAATACAGAGGTCCACGCCCTTAAGCTGGAAGACCTGGAAAATGGCTGAGCAGTAGCCTTTTACCAAAGGAGAATTTTGCTCACTCAAAGTCCTATATAGACTTCTTTTGAGAGGTCTTGAATAATGTCGACTTCCAGAGAGAGGATGGTGAAAAAGACAAGAAGAAGGAGGGAGGAGGTAGAAAAATAAAAACTAATCTACTACTACTTGCCCACTCATGCTTTGCTCACATCAAGTGGCAGAAGACTTGTCAAGGCAGAAAGCCTCATAGTAGCTGAAAAACTGATTGATAACAAGTACTACAGCTACAGGGGGGTCAATCTCCTTTGCAGGAAAAGCAGCAACAGGAGAAACAGGAGAAACTCCCTTACTAGCCAAAACTAAGTGAAAAACCAATGAAACAAATGGAGGACTTCCTGTTAAGTGTAGGCCACATCTTTCACAGATATTATATAGATGACATCAGCATTCCTGGAGCATTTGCAAAAGAATCAGTAAGTATAGCTGGTGGCAAGCTGGACACATGGGTCAGCGTCTCACTCAGGGAGAGACCAGCCCAGGTACCCTACTCACCATCAGAAGGCAGCAAATGGTAGGCCCCCTTCCCTATGAGTAACCTCCTCAGACCTATGGGAAGGAGTACACGCAGAAGGTACAAGGAAAGGCACAGAAGGGAAGAAAGAAAAGAACTAGAAGGATTTAGCAGAGTCATCAGGGGAGTATTCACCACAGAGGATGCAAGCAAACACCTCTTTATCCTTCTTTTTTTCCAGTGTACTTTGACAACATATTGTAACCTATGAAGAGAAAGACAAGTACAAGACCTACCCCTACAAAAAGGACAATATTCATGTAACTCAAGATCTACCCCTAAAAAGGACAATATTCATGTGACTCAGTGTTAAAATTCAATGCCTTTGCTCTTGTTTTTCTTCATTCCTCAAGCGAGAAAAAAAAAACAGCCTACGACAATAAATAATCAAGTTTAAACTACATTTCGTCTAACAGACAGCACAGCACAATGTACTGTACTTACCAGATGACAGCAGGAGTGCCTATTCCCTCACTCAACCCTTTAACCTGTTACCTACCCTGTTACCAAGTTTGAGTATCATTTTAGGTATTGTTTTACTTGAAACCATTACTTGAGTTTGGCATTTTTATGATGTGATCTTAAGTTTCTTTAACACGCTTAGTACGAAAGTCATGCTGATATCTTTAACAAATTTACTGTTACTGGAATTTTTTCTGACAAATGTTGTTACCTACTCAGATTTTGCTAAGTTATGTTAACACAGTCACAAAAAAGGAGTTCCTGATCAGGTGGTGTTTGTCCAAGTTTATTGTGGGTATGAATGGACTATTTATCTAGAATGTGTCCTGTTATTTTCACCCAGAACTGTGGGTACATGGGAAAATTCTTTAATGTATTGGTTGTTCTTTATAATTTCTTACCTGGCTAGGTAAGAACACACCCCCTAAGGTGGGTTTGGTATGGGGTCTAGTTCTAGGTAAAGACCCATACTCCTTGTTAGGTTAAGTTGGGGTCACCCCTGGCTAGATAAGAAAGTAGCCCCTTTGGTTAGATTAAGTAAGGGATCCAGGTCTTGGTAAGGATATGGCACCCCACTAGTTAGGGACACAGCCCCACAGATTTGGTAAGATTAACTCGATCCCTGTATTTTTCCCACCCAAAACCCCCACTTCCCACTGTGGCTATCCCAATTGTAGGAGATAGCAATGGGGTCCACTCTCTATAACCAATTAATTGCTAATGAAACAATTATCAGAAACAATCAAAGTACCCATTAAAACAAAAATTTATTTGAAAGCCCAAAGCGCAATAATGATTTGAAATAAAATTTTACCATTTGTCTACATCTCAATATATTTAATAAAAAATCCAGCTAAAATATGCTGCAACTTTACTGTTATAGAATATTTACAGTCATGTGTTTTTATTTCACTGTTCATCCCCATGGGGCTGGTATTGAAGTAAAAATTCTAGCTCATGCTGAACAAGTAAGTTGTGAATTTAAAAAATGAAAAAATACACTCTGCCCTCAAACTTCCTGACAAAATGACAAATTGTCTATCATTTACCATTGTCTCTGATGATGCACTTGGTGTTGGCAAGGAATTTAAATTAACAAAACATAGTAGGCTGCTACAGTGCAATACTTTTCTGAGGCTAAAACATTAATTTGCAAGAAAAAGTACCCTATGTTAGCTCTGGAAAAAACTGTTTCACTGAATATATTGGGTTGGTAATTCTAAGCCATAGTTCTGTGGTGAACTAGACTATGGCAACTGACGTTTTCCTATGTTATTTTACTTGCTTTACAAGAATTTAAAGTAATATTTTGTCAGCTGGCTGTGACTAAACTGTAATTGACCTTTGAAGACTACACTACCGACGGGGTAGATCTACCCCGTCGGTAGTGTAGTCTTCAAAGATTAATTACAGTTTAGTTACAGCTGGCTGAAAAAAATATTACTTTAAATTCTTGTAAAGCAAGTAAAATAACATAGGAAAATGTCAATTGCCATAGTCTGGCTCACCGCAGAACTACGGCTTAGAATTACCATTGGGTGCATTAGGCTAAAATATAGCTAGGTAAAACTGAACACTACTATCGTGAACTGGTTCCCGCCAGTTGCCGACCAGGATATTTACTGCCTTTTCTGTGTGTTTTTGTTTGTCTTTTTTTTATAATATTTATTCACTTTATTTCATGTTTAAGGCTACATTCATCCTTAAGGGCCTGGTACTAAACACAACACCCATGTTGCACAAACTGGCAGTTACCAAACCTGAAGGGCGCAGTATGGTAAAACTTTTAGTTGCGCGGCCCGATTCCCAACAGTCGCAGACCAGGACAGGTTACAGCCTTTTTTTTGAGGGGGGTGTCCAAGGGGGGGCGGGCCAAGGCCCCCCCAGGCAGGTCAGGGCATGTCGCCTTAAGTTAGGTTAGGAAGGTAAGGTCTGGTTAGGTCAGGACCTAGCATTATAGGAAAGGTTAGGTCTATATATGTATGAGGAACCTGTCCCAGTCAAAGACTAGCAGGAATCAGGCTGCGCAACTAAAGTAAAGTTTTACCGGCAGTAATAGTCTTCAGTTTTATCCTCAACCCATTGTTAAAAAATAACACTTAACGTTCTGGCCTTTAGGGTAGCCTACAGGGGTAATGGTTTGAATGCAAGACGAACCTGCTTTGTCTAGCCTACAGTACCTCATGTTAAGTCTCTCCCAAATTGGAAAATGGTAGCCTAAAGCTTAATATCCACTTCTCAGATTACAAAGTCACTACCATAAATATTAACACGAAGTCTAGAAGACCTGTACCTTGCATTGGATATGCTATGCTTAGGATAGCCTAGCCATGACAGTTCAAAGTAGGCAAGAAGACACTTAACAGAAGTAGGCTTTCTCAACAACTTACTTTGAATATCGGACCATTGGAGCACACACTGTAACCAGTTCTTTATTTCTGAATAGCTCAAGTGGTTTTAAATAGCTTCCTTCCTCCATTTCACTTTGAAACTGCCGCAACAATCGAAGGGTCAATCCTCGTTATCAGATTTCAAAAACAGCTGACGAGCTCTTAATCTTCTACCTTCCAAAATTAGTAAACAATGGATACCGGAATTTTTCTATATTTCAAAATTAAGCATTATGTATAATAAATCCGCAATACCTAATTTCCTGCAAAAATTGCAATTTCATTGCTTCCTAAAAATTAAAAGGCTCAAGAACTTGGGGCAAACGATTAGAATTACACCAAAAATACACTACTTTTTTCGATAATCTATTACTTGTGAATTTGGAACAATAACAACTTTGGTGACGGTTTACTGTAATTAACGAAATCGTGAAGTCTGCCTATATCCGTTTCACAATATTAATGGCAACAAGATACGGGCCAAACAAGGGAAAGGCCCGTGCCAACACAAGAGTTGGCTTAATACAATACAACAATGGCAACAGCTATTCGTCTGCGCCATTTAAACATAAGTTAACTCTCCGGTATGGAGCGACAACTTTCAATTTTGGTGTTTTTATTCAAGATTACCCCTCAGTTACTTGATTACAATACAAACAAACAGTATTGAATAGGCAGGACCAGACAGGGCGCGCAAACCATAGGTCTATAAAAGAAAGGTGGGGGATGATTAGTTTAAGAGTAAACTACGTTCTATTCACAGACCATGAGTGAAAGGCATAAAAACCTAGGATACAGTTATGCGTGAGATTTCCAAGCATGTCCCACTTTTTAATCTGTATTCAGTGCCTTTCTCAGCTAAATTTACACCTGTAACCCTTGTCTACAAGAATTTTCTCTTGAACAGCGACAGCACACTTTAAACCCCCGCCCGCTTTTTTTCTGTTAATGAAACTAACGCTGTTAGATAACAGGACAGTCATTTATATTTCCCAATCATAAACTATTACTGATTATCCAAAATCTTCACTTGAAATTCTGCCAACAAGCACATATTCAGGAGGTATGAACGGCTCACCAACGGCTTACATAAGAGAAGGACCAAGGCACTTTTCTAGGATGCCGACAGGAACAAGTTGCACCTAAAATGTACGGCTTCACGCGATGGACGTCGACCTCAGACCCCTTTTCAGCCCAACCCTTAGGTTTCTCAAGATAAAATACACACCAATCTGGATATCTACGCCACGAAAAGAAGTATATGTGACAGAAACAGACCGCGCTGTGTCATGCCTCACTCTATAAATCTACGCAACCAATTAACAAGACTTCATACAATTGGCTTATGAAATAATTTAGTCTCACTTAATAGGGTAATGAATCTCTACAATCTTACTGGTGAAAAAGTTAATTTTGTGGTACAGTTTTCGCTGTAACCAGGTCCCGAAAGTAATCTTAACTCTTAATTGCATTAACAAATTACCCAAGCACTTAAGACAGTGAAAAAGAGGGAGTTGGATCACGAAAAAATTAATGAAGTACAATGACCTAAAGGTCAACGGTGGAGAAACAACACAGTTGCACTAAGAAGTAATCGTTGGAGAGGCTGGATAGCAAGATGGAAGGAGGAGGAGGGACTGCAAATATAAAAAAAATAAAAGTGGGTGCAGCTGACAGCCAAAGGTACGCTGCAACACCTTTTTGTAATGCCTATAGTAAGGTTTAATGGCGGAACTAGCCCCCTTAAGGAACGTCCTGGTTAAGCTCAACAAACTTTTTGCTAAAAAAAAAAATGACAAAATAGTGCGTGCCTTCAGTTTTTTTAAGACTAAATAATTAGTATCAATTATCAAACTAAAACTAGAAGGAAAAAAGGTGGTGATTTACCCTTCCTTAATACATGAATCATAAGAGAGACAAAACATGTCTTCACATTTTATTTCCACTTCCTAAGTTATCTTGGAGTTTCATCAAAAGTACCGGTTGGCTACAAATCCACTTTTAAAGTTCTCTGGAAAACTAATCAGTGGAAATCAGTCCAAACTAACCCGATTACTCTAACCGTCACATATTAGCGAGAAGGATATAAACAAAGGGAATAAAATATACTATAGAGGCCAACCATTTCACTGTTCGAATAATTACTGTAACTTGTGGGCGGGATACTGGCTGGGTGTGTTGAACTGTTGCTCGTCGGCAATTACTCATCATCACAAACGTTCTTTCCACAAGCTCTTCTCTGTTTATTGCTATTCCAGCCGGCTTTTGATAAAATGTACCGTTAATCAAGCATAAAACTAACGTGATATGTGCAATATTAAGGTAGAAATGAAAGACAGCAACAAAACAAGAGAAAAAGGAACGTTCCTCCAACTCCGGGTGAGTGAGTCATACCGAGTTCTCAGTACTGGCCTGCTAGTGTTAGCAACATGCCGGAGATTCACTACTCAGCGCTGAACTGCCTGCCTCAACCCACGTGGGTCTTGAAGATGACTCACCTTTCCAACACTTGCTACGGATGACAGCCGCTCCCAAGCATAAACATTAAACACTGAGGGCAATAAGAGAGTTTTTTGTTTGTTTACTTTGTAAGGATTGATTACTTGGCAAAAAGGCGACGGCGTGGACCAAGGATACCTTAGGAGATGGTTATCTCTTTAACAAAGATGACAAGAGTCCTTTCTACAGTCTTACGACACGGAAAACCACAGGGAAAATTATCTATACGTAGCACCTGTAGAAATTCCAACTTACGTACGCATTTCATCGTTTTCAAAACGGAATATTTACATTATGTAACATACACAGCATTAAGCCTGGTATCATAACATTCAATTCATGATGTATGGAGAGAAATAAGGATGAATGAGTGCCTCGAAACGACAGCTATAACAATGAGGACGCGGTTCCTGAAAGTAGCGATTAGGAAGAATTGGGTACCAGGATCTCGACAAAAGCCGTGGCCAGAGCAGAACAAATGTGATAATTTTCTGTTTACTGTCCTGTTCACAGGGACCACGGTTGTAGATTTCATTTCAACATCATTATCATTATTGGATGCCATAATAAATTTCATTATCATTGTTATTAATACTATTGGTGATACTTTTTTGTTTAGAAACAATTCCGAAGAGTTATGAAACAAAACCTCCTGCCTCCTTCCTCTAAACTAAAATAATGAAAACGTGAAAAAGTAAACATGACCCAGAACTATCCGCTCTTCTGGATTCCTGAACTGAGTTTAAGATAAGCGGTGCAGATCAATAACCTTAAGTCTCGTACTCGATGCCTTCTGCCTACCATAACTTAAGATGATTTTTTTTTACAAATATTAATGGAATTAGCTAAAAGGATATTAATAGAGTGTTGTATTAATTTTAGTTTAGTGAAATTTTTTTTAACAAAATAAAGTTAAGGCATGGCATATGTGTTTTATATTCTTACGAAGTACTTCTGCACAAAACTGTTTTTTTTTTATTAGAACAAAAATGAACGAAAACTTTCGGCCTGTCCATGATGACTCAAGGCAAGCAAAACATACTAAAAAGAAAAACGTCGTTTCATAAGTTTTAATTGACGTTGTTAAAATCACTGTAAATATGAAATGATACCTTTCATAATTATTAAATTAAAATAAAATATGTTGACGTACAGCGGCCAATTGTTATCGATGCCAAAGTAATAGTCCTATATATCACTCGACAGTAATGATTATTAGTCACTATCACCCAAATTGTTCATGCTATGCTACGGAGAGAATTATAACCTATAATAGTAATAATAGCTTCAGGTCTTATCTATCAGTTTCCTATTTTATATACTTCACTTTTCATCGTAGTCTGACTTACTATTAATCTTGGTCCTCTCTCTCTCTCTCCCTCTCAACAGGCTGTGCTACTGGCTCTTTTCAGTCTTATATTAAATGAAGAAATCTCTCTCTCTCTCTCTCTCTCTCTCTCTCTCTCTCTCTCTCTCTCTCTCAACAGGCTGTGCTACTGGCTCTTTTCAGTCTTATATTAAATGAAGAAATCTCTCTCTCTCTCTCTCTCTCTCTCTCAACAGGCTGTGCTACCGGCTCTTTTTAATCTTAAATGAAGAAATTTCTCTCTCTCTCTCTCTCAAGGGAGATTCCAGAACCCTGAAAGAATTTCAAGGGTCGGATCCTTGACAGCAAAGGAACAACCATTATCATAGAGGGCGGCTTTGATACGCGACATGCAATACCAATTAGTGCAACGCTTTCCCGTGGAGCATTGCGAATGTGGTCGTAGGAGACGGCAATTACGAAACGAAAAGGAGATTCGTTGCCCGGTGACAGGCTTGATTAGGCGCGCAACACTGGGTACTACGCGGTCATTTTTCAAATGTTGCGGAATGTAAACGCCGGAAAGAACATGCTGATATTAGGAAAGTGACTTATTGGTGAACTAATATTTATTTTTTACTGAAACAACGATATAAATAATACTTCAACTACTACTACTAATTATTATTAATATTCAAAGGGGTGTGCACATAGTACAAAATTTATTTATCGCACATTTCCTGGGAGAAATTACAGATTTCTGTTCCCACTAAGTGACTAAAACTATTAAATGTCATTGCTGTTCAGACTCTCACAACTGTGGCGGTAGCAGCAGTAAATATACGTTTGGTGCAACCAATAAATCCGCAGTAACTGTTACTGCTATCGCAACAGGACAAGTTCCGGGTCTCGACACCTTTCCTTTACATGATGGCCAAAAATACTGAATGAATCTACAAGACTGATGTCTTTCATTTCTTTCACCCTTTAAGAAAGAAGTAGTTTAGCCATGATTTCTTGGTGCTCTTGGAAGTGGGTCACGCCACTAGCGCTTATCAGTCTAAATATTTGTATGTTGCGCTTGAAAGGTCCAAGATAAAGGCGAGGTTTATATTACGATGAAATGTGCGGGGACATTTATTGCAAAAATATAAAGAGCAGTGCTCAATCACAGTCAGTTTAAATCATGAAAAACTACATACTGTTCACTTTTCACAGAGATCGGTCTAATTTCCTAATCGGATGAAAGTTGTCTTGAACTTTTTGTCCGATAAGGGGCATCGTACTTAGGTTTGAAAGGCCCAAAAGAGAGAGAGAGATGCATGTAGCTGTAATTAATGCCTGCCCTTTACGCTCTACATCTACAACAGTTATGTATGACAGAACGCTCGCATACTGCAAAACTACAAATACCGGGGAAGCAGCCTGCTGTTACCGGAAAATAAGAAAAACAAGTAACGATGCAATATAATGCGTTTGTTCTTAAACTTAGGCATTTCCTGGAAGCAATACTGGCTCCCTCCCTCTTGGCCCTGGGCCCCAAATAGATTAGTTCGGAGGGAGGTAGGGAGGGATCGCCCCCAAAACCCCTACTACGCGGTATCATGTGACTATGAATCTCTGGTTGGTAACGTACATATGTACAAAGTCTTTCGCGTTTTATTTATGTATCAGTTTATTCGTTTGTTACATTTTCCTTTACATATTTTTACTAGGTGTTCATTATCACCAACACTAAATCGTAATGTCAAGAAGAATTTATGTGCTGAAAGTAATGAGACAGTCACTCCTAAAGCAAATCTGAACAGATTTCTGTCACACCCACGGCTCGCTGGTTACCTAGCTTGCTCAGGTGGGAGGGGGAGGGAGGGGGTGAGGCCCAAGAACTCCATCCGGGTTACTTCGCTTCAACCCAGTGAGATTTTCAATCAAAATGTGGCGGCAGAGTTTATTTAAAACTATTTTTTAAACCAAAACAATAGCAATTTATTACGAAAAAACGTTGCTCCTTTCTCTTAATCTATCACGAAGAAATATCATAAAAGCGAGAACTATTTGTTCCAGAATCGATTTTAAGAGTCGAGAGAAGAGACGAAAAGTAGTTCTTAGAAAAAGCGCGGGAGCGAGCTGTCAGTCGACTTGTAACAACAGGGCCACCGGAAATGCCGCTCCCCTTTTTCTCTTTTTTCTCGCCATATCTAGTTGGATATCCTGACTAGTTTTCTTCATTATATAAATAATATACACTATATATATATATATATATATATATATATATATATATATATATATATATATATATATATATATACGTATGTGTGTGTATCCTCACTAATTTACAAGTGAGTTGTTTACCTTCTAAAATGTTAGGCCACAAGTAAGTTCGATATTACGGATTTTGAGTTAAACGTACATACATACATACATATTATATACACACAATCTTAATGAGTGCGTGTCTGTTCGCTTCACTTTCAACTACAACAATTTTGCATATAGTAAACCTCATTACATACGGAACAGCCCCAAAAATGCATCTATCGTATTATTCCAGTCACATACCTATCGTATATGTGACTGGCCGACACGTTTCTTGGCGTTACACCTTGAAAGGTCATCAACACCAGCGAGGAAATGATACATATCTGGAAAATTTCGTCGCTCTTCACTCAGCATTTCTGCATCCGACATTAATCATAACAAAATTATTCATGTCGTTCTTTATAAAGATGTCAATTTCACCGTTAATTTAATTACAGGGAATAAGCCACGTGCTATTATCACTGGTAGTATCAGGTATTATTATCAGTGGTAGTATCAGGTTCCGTATAATTTCTAACTTCTTTCGTAACCTCATCCTTCCCTTCAACCCGGATGAGAACTTTCTGAAGTCAAGGCGACAAGTAGGAAAATTTCTGGAAGTGGCTTCTTCTCATTGTTAACCGCGCGCATCCCCGCGCTAGAATAACTGCGTAATTAATGTGTTCTTTCATGTACGATGTACCTTTATTTGCATGTCCTGGCTTTCTTTAATTTCTGTGAATTTGAATAGGCGGCTGCATCAGACGTTTATATATTCATGTAAGCATAATTTTTACGAAAGGAAAACTGCTGGTGAATTAGAAAATACGGCGGCTCATGTTGACAGAATATATTCTGCTTAAAAAAGTGAGCGGAGACAACTAAGCTGTACGCTGATACGAACTATGAAAAAATGCATATGCTCGACAAATCTTGGCATGTTAAAGCAAATTTAATAGAAGATTGTAGCAGGAGTGAAGAACTACGAGTGAAGATTTGTAAGAAAGGCCGAAGGAACTCTGGAAAAGTTACGTAGCAAAAGAGTTAGGTTAATATAAAGATATATATATATATATATATATATATATATATATATATATATATATATATATATATATATATAAAAACATGGATTGACATAACCTGCTAGGTAAAAGGGAAGCTGTTGAAACGAACTGTCTTTAAGATGTGTTGAGACAGAGAGAAAAGAAGATACATTACAAATCTGTGAATGAATGGATCTGCGGTAAGAGGGTTATACTAAGGGGGAAAACATAAATCACTGTACAATGAGGCAGTCTGAGAAGGTAGGAAGCATGATAGTGAAACGTTATACAGGTGTCGGACGCGACAGCTGCAAAAATAAATAAAATATGGAAATAGTGAGAAGGAGGGTCTTCAAAATTCAGTGCGGTCAAGATCATGTACCCGGTACTACGAATGTAAATGAAATGACTGACGATGTGTTGCAACTAAATGAAGTAACGCAGGCACTTCATGCTTGGTAGCTAAGTTAATGAACACATCAAGCACCTATTTGTAACTTCATTATCCATGGGAAAACCACTGTTTTTCTAGAGTGCATAAACGTTCATCAATATGCTCGCGTACTTATTATACACAGACATACCTCCGAGAGAGAGAGAGAGAGAGAGAGAGAGAGAGAGAGAGAGAGAGAGAATTACTATTCACATTTCCAAAATGCAAACAGATTCCGTCGAAAATGAGAGACTCACGTGGACAAATAAAGGACTGTTGCCCATGAAGGCAAGTGGCTGTCTGAAGGCCGAAACCTTTTAGAATATCCTTGGCAGTCAAGGCTAGGGTGAATTTATTGACAAGAAGAATCTAAGATCTTCCAGTTCTGATAAATTTCAGGAAACTGCAACCTTATTATACAAGTTCCCGTTGGATCCGAACGCGGCGACAGCCTCTCTCTCTCTCTCTCTCTCTCTCTCTCTCTCTCTCTCTCTCTCTCTCTCTCTCTCTCTCTCTCTCTCTCAGACGATTTCGAAATGCTGGTCAACGATAGTTTGCTGAAATAAAAAGTTTAAAAATTCCATTTTGAATGTTATAACGTTTTAAAAACTGAAGAAATATCGTAGGTTAATTGCCTTATATCCAAAAAATTACCCCTGCTGTAAAGCCACAATTCTCTTCACGGGAAGAAAATAATACAATAGTATGACTGTATTATTCATAAGCATTTTCAAACGGGTTAACCAATTACAATGAAAAATAAATAAATAAATGAATATGACTGAACGGCCCAACAGAAAAAAAAGTCTTTCAAATCTGAATACTATTTGTAACATATGCAAGCGCAAACACTCATAGAACACAAAGACTGATTTATGACTGTATTTTGTTTTGACTGTGTGTGTGTTCGTTAAAAATACAGTAATTACAATAATCTCTTGTTTAAATAAGAAGATTTCCGCTCATTTGGATGGATGCAAAAAGAGAACAACAGTCACTGAATCAAGAATGATTCCCCTATGCAGTAACCTTCCACAACGTAAGCTGGTGTAAATACCTCGATGTAGCGCGTCAAACGCCTTCCACACACGCTTGTCTATTCCACTCTCGCTTGCTCGCATTTCCTTGCTTCCTGGATACTAATTTCAGCTTTATTATGCAGCGCTTTTTAGGTCGTCCTCTCCTTCCTCTCCAAATTATGGATAATAATAATAATAATAATAATAATAATAATAATAATAATAATAATAATAATCGTCTGCATTCATTTGAGATTATATAGACTCAACGATATCCAAACGGCCACTTTTTAAATGAAGTTTTGTTTGAAAGCGGATAATAATAATAATAATAATAATAATAATAATAATAATAATAATAATAACAGGAGACCATCACCTAGTGTAAAGTTCGCAATTAATTTACAGAACACCGCCTTACCTAACATTCACCGTCTTACGCCAACACAAGCACACGCAGACACGCGCGGACTTACGCACGCGCAAACGCGCACGGGTGCACGCACACACACACACGTACACCGGCAGCATACATACAATACACCACCCTGGCCACTCCTATGAATCGACCTCCCTCCTGCGAACTCATTCAGAGAAACTCCAGCTACGCCTCCTACACTTCCCGGTAGCCAGTTAATGAATTTAATCGTCCAATTTTTTCTCTCCTTCCATTGTCAGCTAACGTTATATCAAACGCAGGGGAAAATAGAAGAAAGAGATAAAGCGCAACCTTCGATATTTGTGTCAACAAAAAGTCGTCGGTTAATTAGCGGAGTGTTCAGAACTCAATTTTTTTTTTTTTTTTGTCTTCGTATCCGTCGCAGTTTATATAAAGCCATGATTCTAAGAATTTTCAAGTAAATGATGAATGTTTTTGACAGGCATTTATGCTATTGTGTTTGAGAGAGAGAGAGAGAGAGAGAGAGAGAGAGAGAGAGAGAGAGAGAGAGAGAGAGAGAGGAACAGGTTTAATTTCATCCCTGCGTTGGAATTATGTCGCTCAAAACTTATCTATAACATCAAAGCCTGTCTTAAAATTAGTATATTTTCAACGTAAATAACTAAACTGCAAATATGTCAAAGAGAACAATATACGTTTTTCAAAATTAGTGTTCATCGTTTTCACGGGAAGTCGAACGTTTCAGAGCAACTTTTTGCCTCTTATGGAATAAGTATAGCGATGTATTAACGTCAGAATAATGAGCTTCTCTACAAATGCATATACAGTATGTTTGTATCTAAAAACCTAGAGTGTATATGTATATATAAGGAAAAACACTTTGAAGACATGCATATCTACATTTTCAGACGTAAAAGAAAATAAGGTTCAAGGTTGCAGAACTTCAAAGGAGAGAGAGAGAGAGAGAGAGAGAGAGAGAGAGAGAGAGAGAGAGAGAGAGAGAGAGAGACTGGAACTAACGTCCGTCTCAAAAGACGACACACCCAGACCATAGATCCCAGACATGACCTAGACCTCAGCTAGAGGTTGCGATACCTTGCAAGACAGTTCATGGAGACGCAAGATCATTCCGAAATTCGGAGATCGACACCGACAAAAGACTCGTCAAAGAGAGAGAGAGAGAGAGAGAGAGAGAGAGAGAGAGAGAGAGAGAGAGAGAGAGAGCGCTAATGCTGATTACCGACAGCATGAATTTAAAGTTAGTGAGGTGGAACCTTCTGATGACGACAATCAAGCGGAGTACTGGAATGTAGCCCCGTACCAAAATCAATCACTCAATCAATATACATATAATAAAAATAAGAAGTTCCTGTATGAATGATACAGCATCTCGATGGCTATCTGTAAACGCTATACAATTAGATACTCCATAAAAATATATATATTTCATATACACTGCTACACGTTGTTCCTTACCTCTGAATCGTCGACATGAACAAAATGACAACTGGTACATTAACGAAAATCTATTGGAGCATGACACAATAGAGAAGTATAACAATAATAATTATAAAAATCATCATTATCATCATCATCAGCCTCCAACTGAGGCCACATGCGACGTGAAATATCACTACTCATGTATTTCCTGTGCTTTCACTTCAGTTATCACTAGCCTCCCTCAGGTACCCTCTGTGCAAGTCTGGGTCTTCTATCTAATCCGTTACTCAAAGGAGCCCAGCTGACAGAATTCTTCTCCCCACCTTGGGGCGAAAGACATGTCCAGACCATTTCCACCTGCCAGGTCATTTACATATGCAAATTCATTTATTTTTCTATGGTGCTATTTCTCTCTTTAATCTGCCATCAAACTCCTAAATTTTTTTAACTATCCTCTCTCTCTCTCTCTCTCTCTCTCTCTCTCTCTCTCTCTCTCTCTCTCTATATATATATATATATATATATATATATATATATATATATATATATATATATATATATATATATATATATATATATATATATATATATATATATTACATTACTTTTTGTTCATTCGTTGCTGAGCAGCGCACTAAAATACATGCCAGCAACAATCTATTGCTCACTGCTCTCCAACTAATCTTCCGCATTTGGTGCTATGATAATGATGACTCCCACTCTATCAGTTCCAGCTGTTCTCTCTGAAAAAATGTACACTTTGACCTATCCAATCTCCACGGTAAGATGTACAATCCACGTCTCTTGAATTCATTGTCTACCTGTTTCATCTTTCCAATCTGATTCAGGGTTCTTACGTTTCAATTTCCTATTTTCAATTTTTAGTTTTCTGTAAAAGAAAACTATTGTGCCGGTTTTGTCTGTCCGTCCGCACTTTTTTTCTGTCCGCCCTCAGATATTAAAAACTACTGAGGCTAGAGGGCTGCAAATTGGTATGTTGATCATCCACCCTACAATCATCAAACATACCAAACTGCAGCCCTCTAGCTTTAGTAGTTTTTATTTTATTTAAGGTTATAAATTTAGCCATAATCGTGCTTCTGGCAACGATATAGAATACGCCACCATCGGGCTTTGGTTAAAGTTTCATGGGTCGCGGCTAATACAGCATTATACCGAGACCACCGAAAGATAGATCCATTTTCGGTGGCCTTGATTATACGCTGCAGCGGCTGTACAGAAAACTCGATTGCGCCGAAGGAATTTTGGAGCGTTTTTTACTTGTTTCTTAGCATGCATAAACTTGGAGATTCTTGGCATCCCCATAAGCCAGGGATGTAAATAACTTCGAAATTTCGTCTATTCACTAACTTAGCAGAATACATAGAAGATTCACTGGCTAAATGCACTAAAGGATAGCTAGTTCCTTGTAGTGTTCAGTTCCTAGCTGATTTAGACAAATGACTCCTGCCACTGACTGCTGGCTTTTAATCAAGGTTTTCAACGCCTTAACCTTACCCATCATCCCACTGCCAATGACTTCTGGTGACCTGCAGCTTGAGCAAAGCCACGATTTTCGACCGGATTTATCCTTTGCCTCCCTTCGGCCCCTAGCTGCAACTGCTTTCATTTCTTTTACTGTACTTCCGTTCATATTCTCTTTCTTCCATCTTACTGTCCACCCTCTCCTGACAAACGGTTCATAGTGCAACTGCGAGGTTTTCTTCCTGTTACACCTTTCAAACTTTTACTGTCAATTTCTGTTTCAGCGCTGAATGGCCTTAGTTGTCCCAGTGCTTGGCATGTATGCCTAAAATCTAAAAATCATTCAAATCAATCAATCTAGAAGTGACAACCTACAAGGCATCAGGTGTTGATACCCAGACCACCGGGCCCAGAACCAGGAACCACCAGCTGGACCCGGTGCCCACTAAGGAGCAGGGACACAACTTGAGGTTATTTACATAATACACCCAGTTGCCCCAAGATGGATTTAATAAGCCATGAGCTGAATAAAGTTTTCTCAACCCCACCTGCAATGGTAGAGTATAAATGCACAAAACTAAGACAACGAGGAGGCTTTTCTTAGCCCAATCTTTTAATCGAGTGGTAATCTACTCTGCAGAAGACTGAGCTGTTACTTAAACGATGCTTCTGGCTTGTTATATGCGCGGCCTCTTTATGAATAGCAATAATAAAAATTACATAAATGATGAAGTAATGCCGATTACTCCAAAAAATTATGCTTTTAATGGATGGTAAGCCTTTGGGGAAAAACAGTTAGGCTCAACAGGTTTTGGCAGAATTGGTATTTATACAAATGAAAAAACAACACAAATCGCCTGACCCATGTGCAGCAGACTTCCACTTCTGGCATTTTGACAAAAACCTGAAAGGCAATCCATTCAGCTGTTCATGCTGGACTCAGTTCACAATTTATTAAGTGACGGGGGAAGGAGAAGAGATACATTGCCATAGGTGTCGCTTGAGAACTTTCATTCTTTATTGATATATTGCGCTGACAATTAGAGGCACTGTCTTTGAAACTGTTAATTATTCAAAGTCATAGTTGGAAGAACTCAGAAGACCTACTCATTATCATTAAGTTATTTATCATTATAAAAGTATCGGACAAATCTTTAATTCAGAATAATAAGAAAAATTACAATATTATAAATAATATTATAGTTCCATACTAACTGTAAAATACAATATGAGAGAGATGACCAAGAGTAGATTCATAAATACATGTATGCACACACACGCGCGTATACACACACACACACACACACATTGGCCAGCACACTGAATGTCAGATAAGACAACAGTGAAATCCGTCCATTTACTTACGATGTGATAATACACGTTTTTTCTCAGTCTAATTATAAGCACTTTACTAAGGACACATCCCTGCAAGGTCCCATCAGAATTAATGTTTCCGATCCAAGCATAACTTCACTCATCAAAAAATAACTCATACTGACTGTATTCATCTCATTATTCTCCCTGACTCGGAGTTACTAGATTAAATTCACCTACAACACAAAAGTAACCTGAAAAATATGTTTTAAATAAATAAAATCTTAAAATTGAACGTCCATATTACGTTTGATATTTGTAGGTTTTATGTCTTTCATGTTTTTTTTCTTTATTTTCCTCAATACCTAAAGCAGAAGCAACTAAAACAAAATGAAAGAACAATAACTTAACGACACCCTTTGCGGCAAGATTGGGCAACGATATCTAACATCCATGAATAATCTGGCCAGAACCAGTAATGATAATCTATTCCATACCATTACATGATAAACAGCCCATCTGTAAATCTGTCAATGAATAACCATAAAATTTTCACTTACCAGACCAACGTGGATACCCGGAACCACAGGATAAACCCCTTGCTACTCAGGGAAAATGTGGGAACTGAGGTTGGTTATCACTTTCATAATGTTAATGCAAGGATAGTTATGCTTAACCTGCTTCGCCCAAGGAATAATCGAACATGATAGCTGGAATCTGTTCAGTTTTATGTAATTTGCAATGATGCTGCTGCCACTAGCTACTGTAACAACAAGAACAACAACAACAACATTAATAATAATAATAATAATAATAATAATAATAATAATAATAATAATAATAATAATATGTAACCTGGGGTTATTAATGCTACTAATACCTCTAAAATAAAAACCTGGAAAGAAATGAAAGTAAAAAAAACAGAGAGAAAAGTAACCAATGTCTTCTGAACGCAGGACTTCGAAGAATATTGAGATGCCCATTTCATTTATCAATGGCAGTCAAGTCTATAAACACGGAATGATCAAAATGATCTTTAAAAAGTAATGGAAAATATGATTTTTATTAAATCTGTTCTCAAAGACATTCATTCAACCTTCTTGAACAGGGGTACTTTGCGTTTCTCATAAAGGAAGTTCGAGGTATTTTTGATGTGGAAGATTCTGAACGGGGAAATAATAATAATAATAATAATAATAATAATAATAATAATAATAATAATAATAATAATAATAATAATAATAATAAATTAATAAATTAATCTAGACTTCGGACAAAACTCTAGTTTTGTATTCAGACCGAGTACATTTAAAAATAAAATAGAAGCTAAACTGCAAAATGGCTTTCGACCACTTCGTCGCATGTACCACCATACTGACTTTTCTCCTTCGGACCTGGGCTACACGAGAACCTCAGGCTAAGCCCTTGCAAAGGGCCATATCTTAAGAAACGGTCATTTATTTCTTTCAAGTCGGACGAAAGTCACGACCTTTCTTGAACAAACTGCCCGACTATGGCAGAAGGCAGCTTTGCATTGAGTGAAGTAGACATGCACAAATCCATCACTGCATTGCAATAACCTTGCTGTCATGGCCAGCGTGAAGTGGTTTTGATATCATTATTAGGTATTTAATTAATCAATTATTAGGGGTTTTCTGGCGTCACGCCATTATTGGATAGCAATTACTTTTCTTTTTGACCTGTTTTCTATTCGAGCGTTTTAAAACAAGATTCAGTGGGCACTGGTAGAAAATATGAAGAGGTCCTGTGAAATATTACAAAGGTGTCTTCAGTTAATCAACATTACTCATGCATTGCACATTGAGAGAGAGAGAGAGAGAGAGAGAGAGAGAGAGAGAGCTGGTAGATAAAATGAAGAGGACCTGTGAAATATTGCCGAGCTGCAATCATTTAATAACGCTACTCAAACACTGCAAATTGTGTGTGTGTGTGTCTGTGTGTGTGAGAGAGACAGAGAGAGATGTCCTCTTTTCTCATAATAAGGATGACTCCTCCTGTTCTTCTCGCAGATGTGTACGAGGAGATCCTGGATTAATGTTTAAAAGGAACCCCAAGAGATTCTCAACACGATGATGACGAAAATGACGCCAATTGCTGTAATTGTACAATGGAAGGTCTTTTACTATTATGACAGACGTGACCACAGCCTTTTCTATGGTCAGGAAGTGCAGACAGCACATTTTCCCAACTGTCGTTCAGAGAGAGAGTTAATATGCCTTCCCAAGACCCTACTTAGAGAGAGAGAGAGAGAGAGAGAGAGTTCATACGCCTTCCCAAGACCTTACTTAGAGAGAGAGAGAGAGAGAGAGAGAGAGAGAGAGAGAGAGAGAGAGAGAGTTAATACGCCTTCCCAAGATCCTGCTTAGAGAGAGAGAGAGAGAGAGAGAGAGAGAGAGAGAGAGAGAGAGAGAGAGAGAGAGAGAGAGTAGAAAAAAAGAGATAATGTCCTTTCTCATAATAAGGATGAGAGAGAGAGAGAGAGAGAGAGAGAAGAGAGATAATGTCCTTTCTCATAATAAGGATGAGAGAGAAGGAGTGAATACGTCTTCCTAGACCATAATTAGAGAATTAGAGAGAGAGAGGGGTATCGTCCTTTCTCATAATAGAGAGAGAGAGAGAGAGAGAGAGAGAGAGAGAGAGAGAGAGAGAGAGAGAGAGAGATAATTTGCCTTCCCTAGACCCTAATTTTTGAATTATGACAAAGCTGGCATTTGAATATCGTTATACTATGGGCTTTGTGGAAAACAAAGAGGAGCAGAAAGTTCCATTACCTAGAATTAATGAAACATTGACTAAACCGGTTGACACTTGAAATAAAAAAAAAAATCTGCACATAAATCTTGATAATGAGTCAATAACCTTGAGGTTTGGGGACTGGGTGACGTATCATTAAATTGCTTCATGTACATTAAAAAAGTTAAATTTGGAAATTTTGCATCCGAAAAATATTGGATAAAATTACGGCTTTTAAAAGCCGCACAAGAAACCCAACATATTATTATATGCAGAAATCTTTCAAGATCTCGTGAAGGTTAATTAAATTAAGTCTATCACAATTAAGTTTCAATTATTTCAATTACAGTAAAATCAGACTCTCTCCCCGTCTTGTTCCCTTATTGGGTATTAAGGAAGCTCAGCATCTTTCCCTTTCAGAAATGTTTCCTAAATTCTCAGGAAAACTTGTGACTCCTAATTGTATTTTCTGAGTTATCCCAAGTGCTACCCTGCGCTGGATGGCAACCTAATAACCAACGTTCTCTAAACCTGGGCTGTGACATCGACTTTATTACAACCTAGACCTTCCACTGTCTCTCTCTTGGTTTGAAATTCTTTCTCTGAGAGTTTTGTTTTCTTGTGCATTTGCTAAACAATATCTATTTATTATCGATTAATATCTATCTATCTATATATATATATATATATATATATATATATATATATATATATATATATATATATATATATATATTAATTTTTCCTTTGTCCTGTTCCTTTCCTTTATAACTAAGCATTCTCTTCTATGGAATCTTGCCGAGCACGTTCAAGGCCTGTTATCTTGTACAATAATAATAATAATAATAATAATAATAATAATAATAATAATAATCCAGAAATGTTCATTTGAAGTTTGGCTGAAGTGTTAGGATAGAAGTGCGTTGAGTTTCTTCGAAGCAAAATGTATGTTAAGCGGAGAGGTGAAAGGCACAGTATATCAATTGAATAGCTGTTACTGCGTTGTACTGGGCATCTGTCTGACTGTTTCGAACAGAACTGAAGCGATAGAAATGATACAGCACTAAGATTGTGAAAGATGCTGAGACTGCCGTCTCATTTTCTCTTTCTAGTGGAAAATGTTTCGCTGAAAAAAACATACATCAATATACTGATAGAGCTTTTATATATATATATATATACACATATATATATATATATATATATATATATATATATATATATATATATATATATATATACTATATATCTAGATACATACATACATACATACATATATATATATATATATATATATATATATATGTACACATACACACATATAAATACATACATATATATATATATATATATATATATATATATATATATATATATACATATATATATAATATATAAATACATAATATACATGTATATATAACATATGTAGATACACACACACACACACACACACACCCACACTTGTGATCACTGCCATATTAACACATTCACTGGTGGATCGTGGATGAAACTTCTGTGCAAAAAATGTTAACAGCACTAGCTGCTTTATACTCCTGCACAGAAGGCTCACCAGCATCATGTCGAACTTGCCAACACAAATTGTGCCATTCACCTCTATCTTGTACATACTCTCTGTTTCCTGGATGGGATGTCGAGGCTCCTACTTTCCAGTACCACTTTCACTCCATCTATCTATCATTTTCTAGGTTTTCCTCTCCTCATTCCTTCAAGAACTTTTAAAAGTTTTAACACCCTCCATTCCATTCACAAGACCAAACTATCTCAAAACACTCTTGGTCCATCTTTACCGAGCCAACATTTAACCTACGCAATTCTCCCTTTTATCTTGCAATTGCATCTCAAATAATCCTTTTTCATTCACAAAACTTCTCATTTCTTTCTGCTCCCCCCCCATTCCATCCCTCCCCACCTTCCAGAAACAACTGACACTTCCTCTTGACTTCAAAACTACTCGAATTTCATGCAATTTACTCCTTAAACATCTGTGTCTCTACCCCAGGCCATTTTTCATCCATGTTCTTACATGCTCTCCTTACTTCCACCTTATCAAACTCGCTTGCCTTGATTACCTTTACAGTTAAGTTTAAACACTCCCTCTACAACATGAACTTCCATGTACCTTAGCTTTTGCTTTAAACAAACAATAATCTGAGACGCTACTAGCACTCCTTTTCTCACCACTGATTCCATAAGCTCACTTTCCCATCTACTTAGAACTAACGGTTAATCTAACAAACTCTTTTCCTCATAATTTTTGCATTCCGAAGTGTACTTGTGTATTATTTTTAAGTGGGGGGACTTTGCATTTCAAAGAATCAAGCTCCTTTCCATACAGCCGTATCTGTCTGTCGCCTACATTTGCCTTTAAATCACCTAGCACAACCACATCTTCATGTTCTCTAAGCCACATAAGGTACAGATTCAAACTCACAGAAAGATTTTGACACTATAAAAATCATATCTCATCACACACTTTTTTCCTATTTGAAGGAGATGGTACTAGAAAGGTACAGCTCTTTGCTTCCTTAGCAATTCATTTGGGATGAGACTGCTAGCCACATGCCCTTTCTTAAACCTCGGGTGACGCTGATATTCATTTCATCTGGGTGGACATGTGGAGGAGAGGTCAGGAACCTAGCAAACTTGGATGAGTACTGTACCGTTTAGTCACAAGTCCACATTGGCTAATTGCACCTTCCACAGGTGGAATATATATATATATATATATATATATATATATATATATATATATATATATATATATATATATATATATATCAAGATATATTGTGGTTATTACAATTACAAACGTATCTGGTAAAAAGTGACCATTAGATTCTATACATACATAGAGACATACATATATATATATATATAGATAGATAGCGATAGATTGATACACAGATAGATAGATAAGCAGCTAAACAGATAGATAGATAGATGTACAATCGCGTGTGTAACTGTACTCGTATATCAGCAATGTAGATAAATGTATTTACGCGCTCTCTCTCGCGCGCACACACACACACACACACACACACACATATTCGCATACATGTAAGAAGAGAGTTAATGTTGATGTTGAAGTCATGTGTGATCCAATTACCATGGGTGATCAAACGCTAAGTAAACATCCCAAATTGCTCGATCGTTGATGAAATTAACAAGAACATTAATAATCTCAGCATTAGAAACTGTTTAAGAGAAATCATGTCAGGCTGGGGATTAAAATAGGTCATACGACTGCTTCAGGAGAGTTTCATAATCTGAGAGAGAGAGAGAGAGAGAGAGAGAGAGAGAGAGAGAGAGAGAGAGAGAGAGAGAGAGAGAGAGAGAGAAATGACCTTTACGAACAATATAATTAGCTTTTCGATTTTTCCTTAGCAGTTCCGAGTCGCATAAAAGATGACCTCTGACCAATAGGACATCACGACGGTGCCTGCAAACGACCTATGACATTAAACGCCGATGTGAGGTCATCAGTAATTTTTCCTATTTATTTTTTTTTCTTCTCGCCGATGATGAAGCTCAGAAGACAAAGAGACGTGCACATGTGCAGAGAAACACATACTGCGAGGTCGGGGGTAAACATGCGCTCTTGTTTGTAAACCGAGCGAGATACAAACAAACCCACTTCGGCCTCTCTGGGTCGCTCCTCTGCCCACGCCGGAGCCAGATCATTTCTTCTGTTCCTTCTTGTGTTCATCTCGTGACACAAGCCCACTGCTAATCCTCTCGCACCCACGTAGTGCCAAAGATGCTTCGCCGAACGGTCAAGATAATGGGCAGAAAATCCTGTTTTCAAAACCTGTCTATACACTACTTACACACAAACACATACACACACAATCATATATATATATATATATAATATACTTATGTATGCATGTATGTATGTATGTATATATATGTATATATATATATAGATATATATATATATATATATATATATATATATATATATATATATATATGTTTATTTATATTTACATAAAAAGATATATGTATATATATATTGTATATATATATATATATATATATATATATATATATATATATATATATATACTATATATATATATTATATATGTGTGTGTGTGTTGTGTGTGTGCACATATAGACGCATGAGATTGCGACTACTACCATCCACGAAAATATACGAATTTCTCTACCAGAATTCGGAGCCATCCTGCAGAAATCAATCAATCAATCGACAAATCAATCACTGTAACTGAAGTTAAATACTAGAATAAAAATGTCAGTGGAACGAAACATCGATCAGTCCACCAGTGTTCTAAAACGCTTACAGCATTCAAGTACTTTTCTGAGCCTTAGTCAGTCAGTCTCTCTCTCTCTCTCTCTCTCTCTCTCTCTCTCTCTCTTTGCTACCCCAGGTCACCTCCCTTCCCCCCCGCCCCTCCTCCCTCCAAGCCCTTGCCCAAACCCCTCATCACAATGCATGCGAGACCAGGCAGAGGCTGGTACTAGTGGGACGGGGATGTGTACGTGCGTTTGTACGTTAGAGAGAGAGAGAGAGAGAGAGAGAGAGAGAGAGAGAGAGGCAGCACTTTAGCTGATTCTGGATGTTTAGAAGAGAGCCTCTGCAAAGTCGTCCAACTTCAGGGCTAAGTAGCGCTGAGAGGAGCCCTTGCATACTCTCTCTCTCTCTCTCTCTCTCTCTCTCTCTCTCTCTCTCTCTCTGTTCTTTTATACACACTACCCGCTCCCACCTTCAATGCTTTATTATTTGCACAGCTTCAAGTATTATCATTTTTTTGATAAAGAAACCTTTTCTTCTCGAATCTCTTGGTCTTTTTGAAGGCTTTGCCTGATTAAATACTAACATGTCATCTTAAAATACTATCCCATGAATATATACATTATAACCCGAACTTCTTACACTCATAAATAGAGGCTTATTTACTGTGTCTCAAAGATATCTTTTAAAACAACTAAATCCTTATACTTTAGTCTGTGGGAATGGCGTTTCTTCGATAATTACCTCAAACAATCATATGCTTGTTTTCAACATTTTCTCGTGTCGCTGATTGCAACACTGAGAGAGAGAGAGAGAGAGAGAGAGAGAGAGAGAGAGAGAGAGAGAGAGATTACTCAACAGTCGATGGTTTTCGAATAAAAATAATAAACAAAACAAAAGGCTAGCCGGCTATTACTTCCAAGGTTTTTATTGAAGCCCAGAAGAAGTACTAGTCTACTTGACAGTCTCAGAGGAATTCCTTTTTTAAACCAACCTTGGATATTAAAAGGAAAAAAAAAAAGGTACAAACCGCCATGAATGAAAATTGGCACTTCCGGATCTTAGGAATCTTGATTAATACATCTAAAAAATAGAAGATAAAATATTACCATCAGTCGACATTCTTACTTTATGTGTAATCTCTGAACGCTTAACGGCGTATCACCAGTTCTTTTTCACATCTACACAAACACACAAGGCACGCATACGTACGTGCGTATGTATATGTATGTATGTATGTACACACACATATATACACATGCATAATTAAATGTAACCTCAAAAATAATTACAGAAGTCTCGGTAATTTCCTTTTATATCTGCACACACACACACACACATACACCACTGAGACATGGTCGCATCTCTCTCTCTCTCTCTCTCTCTCTCTCTCTCTCTCTCTCTCTCTCTCTCTCTCTCAAGGCCAAGGTTAAAATCTCATTTGATCTTTGACCTCTCTAAACATGATTTTGACCTTGGCTTTTCTCTCCACCTGGTTCATTAGCTGATTATGCAAATCAAATAAGTCTTTCTATCACGTAGCTCTGTAGTTATAGTTATAGTTACATCCCTCTTTGACCTTAGGCCTCCAAGTATGATCTTAACCTTGACCTCACTCTACACATCGGCATCATTATTAAATTATGTATACTACATATAAAGGCTCTAACATGCATAGTATAAAAGTTATGGCAAAAATCTTCTGATATTAGACCTCTAAGTACTGCTTTGACCTTGACCTTGCTCTCCATACCGATAACACTAGTGGATAATTCATGTCAAAAATTTAGCCTCTGCATCTTGTAGACCGAAGGTTGAGGACAAGGTTAGATTCTTAGCTGACCTTCGAGATCCAAGTAGGATTTCTCCATGACTGAGTTCTGTACAAAGGCTTCATTCTGCATATCAAAGGCAAGTCTGCATCTCATACAGTCAAAAAGTTACAACCAAAGTCAAATTCTTCCGTGACCTTTGACCTTAAAGTAAGGCCTTGGCCACCTATCCAAAATAAAATGCAATACATACAATTCCTCGTGAAAATTTGACACTGGCTAGGCAGAGCCATCTTGAAGGAGCCGATGGACATAAGGACTCACTCAAATTCCTTATAAATGCATACTGTGAATTTCATTTGAATGTCTTCGTAATTACTCACTTCAAATGTTTAGTATACATCTATCTACCTATATACACATACATAAGCAGTGTGTATGTATATATATATATATATATATATATATATATATATATATATATATATATATATATATATATATATATATATATATATATATATATATATATATATATATATATATATATACGCACGAGAATAAAATTCATGAAGTTGAGCCTCTTTTACAGTATCCACTTTTGTTCTTTTTCGACAAAACTTGAAGCGGCTTTGTTTTATCTCCACTAAAGCACCAATAAATTACAGTCGCTCATGAAGTCCTATTGTCTTCACTTACACCTGACTCGAAAATATCACTGACCAGGTGCGTTTCCCAAATTACTTTCGGTTCGAACTCAATAAAATGTGTAAATCCATTATTTTTCTCAAATAATGAAAGCCACTAGTTTGGTAAACAGTGAGTTTTACAATAAAAAAAATATGAGATTTCGTCAATGTCAAGGTTCAGTTCAATGGACGATATTGTATTTTTGCAATTGCAATAATAATAATAATAATAATAATAATAATAATAATAATAATAATAATGATGGACAGTATATATTTCAAAGGAATATAATCGAAGTATAAACATATTGTCCACACCTCTCTCTCTCTCTCTCTCTCTCTCTCTCTCTCTCTCTCTCTCTCTATATATATATATATATATATATATATATATATATATATATATATATATATATATATATATATATATATAATTATATATATATATATATATATATAATTATATAACTTTTGGGAGTGTCATTTCCAAAGACTTCTCAGAATATACGTTTAAACGGATCTTCGAGGTGTAAACATTCTCTTATTTTCTTCCCAGACTTATCCATGACATCATACTTGAGATCGACCAACCACAGCAGAGGAAAGGTAATGACGTCATTCCAGCCAATCGCGCCACTCTCTGGAAAAGTGATCTGACGTCATAACTTGCACCTGCATCGTCGGCCCTCGATGGTCATGGCTCTGGGCGGAGAGCAAAAAAGATTTCATGTCATTAAACTTCAGAGGCGACTTCGTTTTTAAGAACAAAATCACCTGAACGGAACTTGATTCTAGTATCGTGCTTCGATTCTATATAAGTTCGCTACAAGGACATGGAAATATGTCTGTGAATAAATTTATAAAAACCTCCATGTATGTAAGTATGATGTGTATACATACATACACACATACATAAATACAACATAAATATACACACACACACACACACACACACACACACACACACACATATATATATATATATATATATATATATATATATATATATATATATATATATATATTAAGGACATGGAAATATGTCTGTAAATCAACTGATAAGAACCTCTATGTGTGTAAGTATGATGTGTATACATACATACATAAATACAACATAAATATACACATATATATTAAGGACATGGAAATATGTCTGTGAATAAATTGATACGAACCTCCATGTATGTAAGTATGATGTGTATACATACATACATACAACATAAATATACACATATATATATATATTACATACACAATTATATATATATATATATATTTATATTTTATATATAGTATATACATACAATATATAACAGAAAGATAACTTTAAATTTAATAATCTTATCCGCCGTACCAAGTGAAACTAAGAGCACTTGATTCGTGAGGAAAATGAAACAGAAATCATTCAACGATTTCAAAATGTGGCAAGTGTTATAAATGGCGGTGAGTGAGGAAAAATGCTTTTCCAAAATCAGCCGTTCTGACGATTTCAAAAATCGTGTATTTGGCAGAAAATTTCCGGCGACTTCGCAATCAGCCTGCACGAGATGAATTTCGTAAAATAATTTTAACTTTAACCACAGCAATCGATAGAAGAAAATATATCACGGATCAGTGGAAAATAATCATCTATCTTGTAACTGACCCGTTTTATATAAAATCTTTGTTTATTTATACTTCTGCATTTGCCCTAATTCAAACAAACTGTATGTAGCTGAGTGACAGAAGGACAAACATTTGCTAAAGAACAAGCGATCGTGAAGAAACACCACATATCCGGTATTACGTAAAGAGGCATTATGCAGGAGCAATGCATACATTGCATAACAATTACCACGTCTATCTTATCTTGAATTTGATCAACGACAAAGCGGAATGCGTGTGAATGTTATCCTGCCACATAAAACAAATAAACACATAAATAAATGCGCCTAAACATTATTTCCACGGGCGGGTAAAAAAAAAAAAAAACTTGTGTTGGGACCTGCCATAATAATAATGTGTGTATCTGTGTGCGTGTGTGTGTGTATGTACGTGTCAAGTCCAAACCGGTCCTGGCATAGGCTGTTGCTGTCCATGACATCATCGTTGAATGCGCGTCTTGTGTGGCGTCATCAGTCCCACTCAGCACCATGATTGGTAGGGACTGACGTCATCGTTCTTTTCTGGAATGGGATTGGTCGACTCGAGAGATGATGTCATAAACGACAAAAGAAAACTGAAGTGTGGAAATAGGAAAAAAGAACAAATTCTACATTTAACAATTTCGAAGGATAGTTGCTGGCATATCTTTCTGATTTATATCTGCATTTTACTCGAGTTAAAACTTATACTTTTAAAAGTGAGACAAAAGTTAGTAGGCAAATCAACTGCGTGCCGAATAAACTTACCCAGCCAAGCGTTAGGAAAAATTACAAAGAGAATATGTAATAATGCATCAACTTACTAAATATCCCTCGAACCTGTATTGTTAAACTGTTTAATAATATAACAACATAAACATACAAATTACATGGTTCGGAGAAAAATTACAAATCACACTAATTCAGATACGTTCCACTGAATACCGTCTTCAAAAGAAAAAGGTACAGCGAGAGAGAGAGAGAGAGAGAGAGAGAGAGAGAGAGAGAGAGAGAGAGAGAGAGAGAGAAGATTCTACCTTAGTTTCAATATATCGCAATTATATTCAAGTAAAGGAATGAAATCATTTATAAGTCTACAGACTCCAGATGAACTTCATACCATTCGAAAGAACACTACAAACAGTGACTGCAAGTCATCTTTACACACTTAAAAATTGTTCCTGTAATCTCTCTCTCTCTCTCTCTCTCTCTCTCTCTCTCTCTCTCTCTCTCTCTCTCTCTCTGTTAATTTCAATTTCTCAACTCATAGCCCTCTTTCTCTCGCCATATTTTTATTTCAACTGACTTTGTCTGCTGTCTCTATTTTTTGTTTATAACTTACTTCTCTCTCTCTCTCTCTCTCTCTCTCTCTCTCTCTCTCTCTCTCTCTCTCTCTCTCCTCCATCCGCCCTTTCTCTCTTTTATTCAGCATTATCGTAAAGCAGATGATATATCTGACAGAAAGCTTCAAACACGACATGTGAGCTTGTTAGGTCCGTCCTTGAATATTCGTGGGTCGAGTTGCAAGGGGGACTCACAGAACGAGTCTTAGCAAGGCAACTACGAGGTAACACTTTTTTGGATATTTAAATAATTATTTACTTGAGCAGTTTTTTATTAATAAATTCAACTGAAAATGCACATGTATATAAGAAAACGGAGGTAAACTCCATCAGGCATTTATATCAGATTCGATAAATTTACATCAGAACATGACGGTGAATTTAAACACAACATGATAAACAGGCTAAGAAATACATTATGAGTAAAATTAATATCTCAGAGAGAGAGAGAGAAGATTTTACTTTAGTTTCAATAAATCTCAATCATATTCAAGTAACGGCATGTGAATCATTTTCATCAGATTCCAGATATATTTTCAGCAGACCATGATGGTGAATTTAAACACCGCTTGGAACTACAGAGTAAAAATAATATCTCAGTGAAAGACACCACAGAGAGAGAGAGAGAGAGAGAGAGAGAGAGAGAGAGAGAGAGAGAGAGAGAGAGAGAGAGAGAATGTTTAAATTCTAATTCAAGACGAAAAGCCATTGTTCAAAGACTTAATGGTTTTCATTATTTATAATCATCCCTAACCCCTTTACTGGGTGTCCAGATGAAGCCGCTTTTCAGGCTGGACTTTCACAGCGTAATCAGTTTCGGGGCCAACGGTCGTAAGCCGGAACTCAGATGTAAAGGTATTTCCACTTGAACACCGTAAAAAAATATAAAATAGTAACCAAAATGAGTGGATGGTTAAAAAAAAAATAAATAGAAAAAATGGAAAGGAGAAAAATTAGGGAGAACATGAATAAGATTTCATCACGAAGAAAGAGACAAAGAAGTAAGAAGAACCAAGGAATGTTGCTCTACACACACACACACACACACACACACACACACACATAAAACAACCAAGGAATATTGCTCTACACACATAAAACAACCTAGGAATATTGCTCTACACACATAAAACAATCTAGGAATATTGCTCTACACACACATAAAACAACCAAGGAATATTGCTCTACACACATAAAACAACCTAGGAATATTGCTCTACACACACATAAAACAATCTAGGAATATTGCTCTACACACACATAAAACAACCAAGGAATATTGCTCTACACACATAAAACAACCTAGGAATATTGCTCTACACACATAAAACAACCAAGGGATATTGATCTACACACATAAAACAACCAAGGAATATTGCTCTACACACATAAAACAACCAAGGAATATTGCTCTACACACATAAAACAACAAATGAATATTGCTCTACACACATAAAACAACAAAGGAATATTGTTCTACAACCATATAAAACAAACAAGGAGTAATTGCTCTACAAACACAACAATGCAGTTCATATATCCGCTTGAAAGACATAATAAATTAGCGCAGTAACAAAAGAACAACACCCATACTAATACTGCAATTGTTCCAGCAAGACCAATACAACGAAACTTATTCTTTTATTATCCGTCTAAGAAGATTGGACAGATCTACTTCTTACAGCACGACGCATCTGCTCTTCTCAAAAGTATCACCTGAAATCGTTAGGATCTGTACCTAATAAGTAAAGCTCCAATTACATCTTCATCGTGGAACAGGTAATTGCTTCTTATCCTGTACCATCAAGCTATGGAATTTGCTACTGAGTCTAGTTCCCCTAATTCATATGATCTTCCATTTTGAAAGAGGTACGTCTCTTGTTACCTTCAGGATAAGGTACCACCCATTTTCCCTACCATATTTGACTTGTTCCTATCAGGTCTGGGTTAGATAAGACTACTAAGCTGGCTCTTCCACTCGGCCCCTTATCAATAAAATTAAACTTCCTCGCTTTGCTCTGAAAACAGAAAAGTGTTGGACTGCCATTGCTCTTAATCTAAGTTCGATTACCCATACAAAAGCAAGGGTTCTTTTATTTAAATTCCCACATTTGGATTAAGATTTTCAGAGGAAAACTTATTCATAAATATTTAGAAATCTGGAAGTTAGGAGTTCATTACATACTTCACATTTTATATATATATTTATATACACATATAATATACATAATATATAAATATGTGTGTGTGTGTGTGTGTGTGTGTGTGAACTGTTGAGGTGAGGTTGCTAGCCTCATACCTTACACTACTAATGTATCAAGGGGCTCATGGGCCGACAGTGTATGGGATTTTTTTGTGTCACCAATCTGGGCACTGGCCAGATTGAAAGTTGCTTAATTGCTGACCACCGGTTATCCAGTGGCCAAATTTATACAATCTTTTCATTAATCTACTGTCCTTCATTCATTTCACATGTCCAAACC
>NC_089747.1:14445000-14455000 GCF_040412425.1 Macrobrachium rosenbergii
GAAGAGAAAGAGAGAGAGAGAGAGAGAGAGAGAGAGAGAGTTAAGATTCTTTACTACTCCATTAAAAATGGTTATTACAGAGAGAGAGAGAGAGAGAGAGAGAGAGAGAGAGAGAGAGAGAGAGAGAGAGAGAGAGAGAGAGAGAGAGAGTCAAGATTTTTAGTCCAAGAAAATGGTTATGAGAGAGAGAGAGAGAGAGAGAGAGAGAGTCAAAGTTAAGATTCTTTATTATTCCATTAAAAATGGTTATTACAGAGAGAGAGAGAGAGAGAGAGAGAGAGAGAGAGAGAGAGAGAGAGAGTCAAGTCAAAGTTAAGATTCTTTACTATTCCATTAAAAATGGTTATTACACACACACACAGAGAGAGAGAGAGAGAGAATAAAGAGAGAAAGAGAGAGAGAGAGAGAGAGAGAGAAATAAAACATGTGGCGTGTCTGAGCATAGCAAAAGACAACCTTTCAACTGCAAAATATTGTAGTATCACAATAATAATAATAATAATAATAATAATAATAATAATAATAATAATAATAATAATAATAATAAACGTAAGATAACTAAAAGCTCAGCACGGTAATAAGACAAATGTTATAACTCAAAAACTTAGCGAGCGTAAAATATTTCTAAATAAATCTCTCATGGACTCCATTTAAGGAGAATACAACATTTACCTCAACTAAATCTTAAACTCCATAAAAACTGAATTAATTTGCAATATTTCTTTAAAGTAAAGACACAGTTGTGGTTTCATTTTTAAATAGGATATATTTTCATTTGTCACATCTCTCTAATGCGGCCCCACACACACACATACATACACACACAAAATATATATATATATATATATATATATATATATATATATATATATATATATATATATATATATATATATATATGCATATACAGTACATATGATTTCCAGGCCTCCCACGCATTTACTCCCATGTATTGCATTACCATTTACATGATGTGATGACACTCCCTCTCTCTCTCTCTCTCTCTCTCTCTCTCTCTCTCTCTCTCTCTCTCTCTCTCTCTCTCTCTCATAACCTCCACCACACATTTTTCCTTCCACTATTACAGGAGTCACTAACCATAACCCCCAACCTTCATGATTCTCCTCGCTTACAAACAAGCTGGAGGAGGAGGAGGAGGAGGAGGAGGAGGAGGAGGAGGAGGAGGGGAGGTGGCGGTGCATGTGACCAGGCCCTACCCCTTCCCTCCTGCCCACCCCTCCCCCAATTTACCTCAAGGATATGGGGTACGAGGGACTTGAGGGGATGCGCTATCTTCTTACTTAACTACATGGCTAAAGTTTATATTTTGACCTTCACCGTTTCTTTCATACTCCTACCCACATGTAGTCTATCCAGGCATTATTTATTGCACAAACATATGTCATACACACATACATACGTACAAACACACACACATATATATATATATATATATATATATATATATATATATATATATATATATGTACATATACATATTATATATACTGTATATACATGTGTATATATATATATTTATTTATTACATCCATATACATATATACATTTTTTTTCGAATACCACTTACAAATAATCCAAAAACCCGATTTCACTATGCTTTAGGAATAACTAACACCCAAAAGGAATTATGTATGATAAGTGATAAGTGTACCTACCCTAGCCTGGAAGTATGATAAGTGATAAGTGTACCTACCCCAGCCTGGATTCGAATCCTAGCCAGGCAAAGTATTCTTATGCCTAATAACCTTTACGTGCAAGTTATTAACAAGGTATGGTGAACCGACACTAATAGTCACCTTTTCAGTGCTACTGTTTCCTTCGTAGTTGAAGGGATTTTTTAATTAAACTTAGTACGAAGGCAGAGAGCATCAAGCATCGATACGCATGAATGGAGACCATCCGTCTTTGTCCATCAGCGTATCTGTTATGCTTACCATGTCGTCGCAGCTCCTACACACCTGAAGGGATTTCAGTCAACTGCGGTGCAAAGGTGGACCATCATGCATTGATGCGCATGATGGAAAATTGGCCGTCTGTCTGTCTACGAGTCTGTCTGTTCATTCTGGGTGTCTGTCACGATGACTTTGTTGTACCAACTCTTCTTAGGGTTGCTGTAAATAAGTGTGAATTAAAGATCCTCTACCTATTTGTCCGTAGGTGTGTCTGTCATGCTTACCCAGTCATCACAACTCCTCCGACACGGTTGAATGAATTTCTGTCAAACTTGGTACAATGGCTGACCACCATGTCTACAGTAGATGCGCGTAATGGGAGATCGCCAGTCTGTGTCTGTGTCCATACACAAAATTAACTTTGTCCCTACCTTTACAACTCCAAGGAGGCCTCTACACGATCATTTTTTTTGGCGTAATATTTTTCTAGATAATCTGTCACTCCCTCTACAACTACACTTTCTGCACAAAACAGTCAGTTTACATCTGGCCGCCGTCGTCTGAACATCCACCATTTTCCATACCTGCACAATTCCTCCGTTTTCCACACCCATACAGGTATCCCATTTCCCACACTCCCACAAATTTCCCACATTCAAATCTACCTTTGCCCTATCTCCAACAAACTGCTCTCCCACATCCCAGGTATACCATCCATGGCTGTACGCTAATCGCCTTGATCTCAAGACAAGAATAAGAAATGTCCATTATCCAAGAGGACTGTTTTATTCAAACTCCTCTCTTCTCCTGTCTGTCTGTCTGCTATAAAATATAATTAGATTTATGCATGGATCCGAATTTGGGTCCAGAGGCCCAATGACCGTGGCCCGCTGTACAGCAATATATACTTTGCTGCAGCCACACATACATATATTTCACATTACAGCTTTTCTTGCCATGGAAGTAAGCAGCTACTCATCAATATTATTAAGAAAACATTCAATGTGCGCTCTAGACGATATCATTTTTGTCGCGATGATAAATAAGATTTGTGCAAAAATCTGGTCGTCTACTCTACAAGGTCTCTTTTACGAGACAGAGCCTTCATAATTGTTATGCATACTCCACTTATGAAGTTTTTTTATGACATCTATATTTGTGACTTTGTGGTTTGACCATGACCTCCATGTATATGCATTTCCATCCATGCATACATACACATATACACACATATATATACATATATATATACACACGTAAATACAGACATACATAAATGTATGTTTGCATGAATATGTATATATCATTATAAATGTTTTAAAAAACGTACTTGATCTGCATTACATTATTCTCCTATCCTCAGAAATTTCTTCAGAAGTCTTAATTAAAGCCTCGGCCGTGCGGTAAACTGTTTGTAGGTACACTGCATGGAATACATAAATAAAAAAAATAAAAAAACACGTCTTCTTTTTTACGGAGTGTTTGCTTAAACTGGATCGCATTCTCTTCAGTCGACCAGAATCTTTTGACAGGTGCCGCCAGCGTGTTTCCGTATTAATTAGCGCTGCTGCTTATGCCTTTCGTTAACCTTTGCCTTTATGATTTTCGTAAACCAGTTTGTATTGATTTAGTGTGCCTCCGTGCTTTTGACTTTATCACAAGCTACATCTCTCATAATTTAGGCTAGCATTTTGGGATGTATATGTATATGTATATGTATATGTATATGTATATGTATATATATGTATATATATATATATATATATATATATATATATATATATATATATATATATATATATATATTATCTGTACATGGTGTATATAAATATATATGATATATGTGATATATATATATATATATATATATATATATATATATATATATATCATATAATGTGTGTGTATATGTATATATACAAACATACCTGATATAAATATATAAATACACACAAACATATATATATATATATATATATATATATATATATATATATATATAAAAAAGCACGTTAAAAGAAAAAGAAGAAGAAGATATATATATATATATATATATATATATATATATATATATATATATATATATATATATATATATACATACACACAAGAGTTGGAATCTCACTCAGAGGACTGACTTCATATGATTAAGTTTCTTTATAATCCACTATGATTCTGGTGACCTAAGCAGTCAGTTAAGCATCCGGTAGTTAGTCGACCGTAACGGATCGCAATCATTCATGGAAAAGGCATGAGGCTAGCGACTCCATCCTAAAATCCCCCACAACCAACTGAGTGGGAATTGCGAAAGGAGTGGAGACCAGACCAACAGAAATTTAGGGATACCGCGATGGGAGCGATTCCACGGTTCAGTGGTGATAGAACAGAATAGAATATAGTATTTAGGCCAAAGGCCAAGCGCTGGGACCTGTGAGGTCATTCAGCGCTGAAAGGGAAATTGACAGTAAGAAGGTTTCAAAGTTGTAACAAGAGGAAAACCTCGCAGTTGCAATAGGAAACAATTTCTAGAGAGGGTGCTAAGTCAGATGGAAAGAAGGGAATATGAATGGAGGTACAGTATAAGAAATGAGAGAGGTTGCAGCTGGGGGCCGAAGGGACGCTGCAAAGACCCTTGACTAATGCCTACAATGCACCACGGAAGTTCAATGGTGACGATTTGATTTAGTAAATAGCACAAAATTAGTGATGGTAAATATAAAATCACACTCGAATATCAACTCTACAACTATTGCAGAACGTAGACGAACGCCTATAAACTTGGAAATTGAGTCGATGTCAATATAAACCTAATACCCTTAGCTTAATGGCAGGTTGGCCTAAATTTACGACAACACCTAGCAAACCGAGACTTTGCACATAAATGTTAAGAAGTGATCGATTTAACTGCAGAATTCGGCGCCATAACTCTACAGTCATCGACGCAGATATATTTTCAAAACGAGTTCTACTTTCCGGTTCCGATCAGCTGTCAAGAAAATATTTGCGCATCACATCTAACGAAAACTTCGTACATGAAGCTCACACATAATTTTCACGACCTACCCTCGTAGACGGGAAGGGGTATGGATCCTAAATCCTTCAAAAATCCACATTCGTGCCCCATTTCAAGCAACAAATGTTTCCAACAAAAGAAACTGCATTGGAGGTACGAATGGAATGTTGTGGTATGCAAGTACAATTAAATCTGAGCAAGACACGGACGGTTGTCTAGCAACTCTCAGTGACAAGTAGGCTAAAACAGCAAGGTAGGTTCTGTTACGTGTGTGTGTGTGTATATATATATATATATTATATATATATATATATATATATATATATATATATATATATATATATATATATATATATATATATATATATATATATATATATATATATATATATAATATAATATAATAATATAATATAATATAATATATGTCATTAAAACTGCTAAAAATTCACATTTATGAACCGATAAATTAAAACAAAGCTACACACCTCTGTGTTTACTTTGCAAACAAATTTTACAAATTTACACTTTTAAAGAAAAAGTTATTCATCATTGTCATCATTCAAAATAAGCATGCATTTACACAGAACATGCTAGAAAAAGTGGAAATATGCTAGTTTCCAAACTGTATATTACATACGGAAAAAATAAAAAAACGAATCAGCAATGCGACTACCTGTTTATTTATATTTATATATTTATTTGTATATACAGGTATATATATATATATATACTGTATATATGTATAATATATATATATATATATATATATATATATATATATATATATATATATATATATATATAAACATTAAGCTATAAACGTTGTTTAATATCCAGTTCGTTCTATGAACTGGATGTTAAACGATATTTGTAGCAATGTTTGTGTACAGTATATAAAATCACGGTAATGTGATGATAATTCATATATGTATACATATATATATATGTGTGTGTTTGTATGCATTCGACATCCACAACACTGTCAGTAAGACTTACCCATTTACCCAGTCGTGCATTGTATGCAGCACAATTTGATGTGATTGGAGAAGAAATCTGAAAATTTTAGCGAAAAACGTAACTATTATATATACAGTTAAGGCCAGTGTTAAGATGGGTGATTCGACAGAATATCGATGCTGATCATTTGAACGAGTCATCATAATTTCCAAAGGTGCTGATACTGACTGATTTATTGATTTCTGTATACAGGCGTCACAGCAACTGAGGTCATCAATGTTTCAATTATGTACGATGAAATCTCTGTCATGAAATCCAACTTGTGAAGGATGACTAGACAAAATATCTCCCAATAATAGTATAAGTATTTAAAGTTTTTAGGATGAAGAAAGTTAACAACTGCTAGCAATTTTTTTTTTTCCAGAAGACAGAGATCCCAGCAAGCTACAAACTTTCAAACAGGATAACAATAATACGGAACAATGGTAAAACAAGACCCTCGTAAATAAGAGAGGCTTTGGGAACCATCCATATTTTGTGGCAGGATTAGATGACAGTATGGTTTTTCTTCAATTTATGAAAATGAAAGGCTCGAAGATACATATCACCAAATGCTCAAAATGATTAAGAACAGGGTTACTTAGGAAAACTGATTCATGAAGTAGGAAAATACCGAGGAAAATTACAATGAAGTTTTACATCTTTTCAACGGCGACTGTCAATTATCGTTATTAAGGAACACAAACAACAAAGGTCCTGTGGAACACCCGACAGGCCACCAAAAAATACCACCAACGATGACTAGCCAAAGTAGCCAACAAAGCTTCCAACAACTAAATTATGAAGTTACTTCGAACAATCCACTGTCATGTCGTCTTGAACACAATTAGATAGCTCCTAAATCACATTTTAAAAACCTTATTGGTTTTTGCAAGCATACCACTTGTTGCAAGCATACCATTTGACAGGAAACACGTGTCTGGTTTCAAAGTACAGAATTGAAGTGAGAAATGCCTTTATTTTCTAAATGTAACCAACGAATTTTGCTGTTCTGGAAAAACAATACAAATTTAAACATTAAACTGTAACTGATGAATCTATGTGAGAAATAAAGAATAAATCAAACGTTGTTCTACTGAGAAATCTTAAATCATAATAACGAAAAAGAATAATATTCGCGAAATCACAGAGTAAAAATTTAAGGGTGCTAAAAATCCTGTCAGAAATAGCAAAAGACGCCTTGTCACCGTTGTTGAAACTCTTGTGGTCACAGACGCCACCAGTGAACGCTGTCGAGAGGAGTTCAAACACGCACTGGAAAAATGCAACGCCACACAGCTCACTCGGATAAAACCGTCTCTTATTACCTAACAAAAGCAATCCATTATGTCTGATACCAAGTTCTAGTGTACGATTCCGTACTTATCAAAATAATAGTAATAACCGCTATTATTTTTCTTACTGCTATTATTATTATTTATTACAAGTGCTTCAGACTGATTATGAAAGTAGAGTCCCGTCACTGGTAACTAAACAAATACATGAAACTGTACTTACGCTGCTGTTTGCGGAGAACGCGGAACTGCATTATGTATCACAGCTTCCGTCCGCTGTATTGTTCTGGGACGGGATTGAAGGAAAACAAAAACGCGATAACGTTCCGAGTTTCCTTTTCCTTTTATCTAAAGAACAGGCCTTTCTAAAGTTAACACATTACCATTTCACCGCCATGATTATATACAGAAATACAAATACCTAAATATAAATAAAATATATATATATATATATATATATATATATATATATATATATATATATATATATATATATATATATATATATATATATATACATATATATATACATATATACATACATACATACATACATACATACACTATAATATAAATAATATATATATACATATATATATATAAACAAGACCGTCAATGTCAAAATCCTATGCTATTATCAAGTACATAATATTCTATTACAATGTATAAAAAAAAATTTATTTGAACATCTTACAATTCATCTGTATATGAAAGTGAGAGCTAGGAAGAAGTAGGTAGCATACTATTCAAGTACTGCATAATGAGGTCATTGACCTATGTCCTTCTCTACCTTGGTTATGACATACTGATGTCTGTTAACTACAGGTATTATTCACAGCTTAATTCAAGAAGGGTACGGTGGGTTTTAAGGGAACTTATCTACAATCTTACCTGTCTTGCTGCTAATTCTGAATTCCAACCTCATAATCTCTCTCTCTCTCTCTCTCTCTCTCTCTCTCTATATATCTATATATATATATATATATATATATATATATATATATATATATATATATATATATATATATATATATATATATATATATATATATATATAATAAAATAATCATGTATATATTTACATATATATATTATATAAATAATCAGTATATACACATACATATATATACACACACACACATATATATATATATTGTATGTATGTATGTATATATATATATATATATATATATATATATATATATATAATATAAATTTCTGACTCGTCAGGATCGAAACTAGGTCTCTCAGGTGGAAAGCAAGGGCGTTATCCACTAGCCATACAAGTCTCCGACTCAGCAATGACCAATAGACAACATTTCATTCGAATTATCCCTTCTGAGCGAATAAGATAAAATCATCAACACACAATCACGTGTGGAACAGAAATAAAATTTCTGACTCACGTCGGAATCGAACCCAGGTCTCTCAGGTGGAGCACAATTATCCACAGCCATACAAGTCTAAAAGAAGTTGGAACTCGAGAGCAACTGCACCCAAGGAATTACCTGGGCACTAACTGAGTCGGGAAGTTGGGAAAACTTGGTATGCAAGCAGTTAGCTTGCCCAGGTAATTCCTTGCAGTTGCTCTCAGGTTCCAAACTTCTTTTAGACTTGTGGCCTAGTGGATAACGCCCTTGCTTTCCACCTGAGAGACCTGGGTTCGATCCGACGAGTCAGAAATTTATTTCTGTTCCACACGTGATTGTGTGTTGATGATTTCTATCTTTATTCACTCATTGAAGGGATAATTCGAATGAAATGTTGTCTATTGGGTCATTGCCAGTCGGGAAGCAAAACTCGCTGGTATGCAAGCAGTTAGCTTGCCCAGGTAATTCCTTGGGTGTTGCAGGTTCCAACTTTTTAGACTTGTATGGCCTAGTGGATAACGCCCTTGCTTTCCACCTGAGAGACCTGCCTGCGACGTGAGTCAGAAATTTATTTCTGTTCCACACGTGATTGTGTGTTGATGATTTCTATCTTATTCACTCCAGAAGGATAATTCGAATGAAATGTTGTCTATTGGGTCATTGCTGAGTCGGGAAGTTGGGGAAAACTCGCTGGTATGCAAGAAGTTAGCTTGCCCAGGTAATTCAGGTGCAGTTGCTCTCAGGTTCCAACTTTTAGACTTGTATGGCCTGAGTGGATAACGCCTCCCTTGCTTTCCACCTGAGAGACTGGGTTCGATCCCGACGTGAGTCAGAAATTTATTTCTGTTCCACACGTGATTGTGTGTTGATGATTTCTATCTTATTCACTCAGAAGGGATAATTCGAATGAAATGTTGTCTATTGGGTCATTGCTGAGTCGGGAAGTTGGGGAAAACTCGGCTACGCAAGCAGTTAGCTGAGTAATTCAGGTGCAGTTGCTAGGTTCCAACTTTTTAGACTTGTATGGCCTGTGGATAACGCCTTGGAAGAGACCTGGGTTCGATCCGACGTGAGTCAGAAATTTATTTTTCTGTTCCACACGTGATTGTGTGTTGATGATTTCTATCTTATTCACTCAGAAGGGATAATTCGAATGAAATATTTTCTATTGGGTCATTGCTGAGTCGGGAAGTTGGGGAAAACTCGCTGGTATGCAAGCAGTTAGCTTGCCCAGGTAATTCCTTGAGTTGCTCTCAGGTTCCAACTTCTTTAGACTTGTATGGCCTAGTAGATAACGCCTTGCTTTCCACCTGAGAGACCTGGGTTCGATCCGACGTGAGTCAGAAATTTATTTCTGTTCCAACGTGATTGTGTGTTGATGATTTCTATATATATATATATATATATATA
>NC_089747.1:14460000-14492500 GCF_040412425.1 Macrobrachium rosenbergii
GGCGGCGATTGCTGAACAAATACATCACTGGCAACTACGCAAAAGACGTGTTGAGTTAAAACATGTAATTGGCAACGCGTCCCAGACTATCGGAGTAGAATGCAATTTCGGTAACGAAGTGGTTGGCCTTCAAAAATAATCTTTCATTATATTTATTTGTCACAAGGAGTCAGCGCGAAATAGAGGCTAAACAGATCTAAGGAATAAATAAATATATAATAATAAAAGGTGGAAATTTGAAGAAGTGACCATTTTCTGACAATTAATCATAATTTCAGCTGTTTATGTCCTTGTCAAATACTAGCATGTTCTCGTATGTTTCAAGGTTAAGTGGGAAATGATTGCACTTAATTCCTTCTGAATATTCCAAGTTAAAGACTAAACTAAATAGTTTCCACCACACACACACAGAGAGAGAGAGAGAGAGAGAGAGAGAGAAACGAAGCAGTTATTTCATAACCTTGGTGGACACGCTACAGAACATTCACTCGTATGCTGTTATTGCTGCGCGTTCACAGCGCATTACGGGACTGAAATTCTCCTCAGTGGTGCGCTACATGTATAATGCAGTACTGTATATCGTAATTACGCACCATAGTAACCTATCGGTTTACTTAGGACTGTTCTTCACCGTATTTTACTGTATAATGTTCAGCCCTCGGGCTGGGAAGTTAAACAGTGGGCCTAGCGACACACTGGCAACGTGTCATAGGTGCTGGTACCTGTTCCCCACTGCCTGTCGGCCTAAGAAACAGTTGAGATCAGCGCCTGCCCTATGAGCCTACAGAGGCCCAAGAGGACTTCAACTTTTTCTTCTTCTTCTTCTTATATATATATATATATATATATATATATATATATATATATATATGTATGTATATATACACATCTATATATATTGTGTATATACAGTATATATATATATATAATGAGAGAGAGAGAGAGAGAGAGAGAGAGAGAGAGAGAGAGAGAGAGAGAGACCTGGTATGATCGGTAGCATTCTCCAATACCAAACAAGAGGCGTCAGGTTTACTTTCTCGACAAAGATCTGGTTGCTTACGCAGCAAATTATGTACCTGGCGGATGGGCGAAACTGGAGGATCGTAACCAGGGTTAAAAGGGCATGGTGTTCTCAACCTCCTCCCAATTCAAGTGCACAAAACTCGAAGGCTAACCCCATCTGGAGTCACACCTTCTTAGAGGAAAAAACGTACGGTGGAAAAAAAAGTTCATATACATTTGTATGTATACTTATAATAATTCATAAATGAATAATATATACCTATATGTGTGAGCATACATGCGTAATGTAGTGGAATATATGGATTTGAACCATTAATGTTTCTATTTTATCGTGATTTATTCTTTATAAATAAGCATAGCGTGATAAATTACAGATTTACAAATGTATGCATTATTTTCCCTATAACCTGAACAACGTAATTATTACGTGTGTGTGTGTGTGTGTGTGTGTGTGTGTGTGTGTGTGTGTGTGTGTGTGTGTGTGTGTGTGTGTGTGTGTGAGAGAGAGAGAGAGAGAGAGAGAATCAGGCGCTAGATGATGAAGCCTTTTCGGGCACAGCAAAATAAATAAGACCTCCAGGAGTGACATTAAACTATGCAGCAACAACACATTCGAATCATATCTAAACTCTTCTTTCTGGGGATGATCTAACTTCACAGAACATCGCGACCTCATTCATTTGGGGCATCATAGTACCCGCTGACCTTCTCCATGCCTTAGAGGCATATCTCGGTTTCTGCATGCCTGATGGGGAGATATACGTCGAGTTTAACTTGACCTAAGTCTTGCGAATTAATTGGCAAAAGCAAATTAAGTATGTTCTTGAATCCTTGCATACATAAATAAACAGATTTTGACTTGGCAATACAGACATTTTGTTGTGAAGGTTAACATTCAAAGTTAGATAAATATACTCGATAAGTAAGCATTAAAATCCTTGGTGTAGTTACATATTTAGTATGTCGATAAAACACAGATCTCGAATCATTTCTCCTCGTCACATATAATTAAAAGCAAATATTTTAAAAATCCAAAAATTATGAAAAAGGAAAAATTTTCATACTGACGTGATTTAGATGAGTTGCAAATCCTATTATTTACTCTAGTTCTGCATAAATACGAGTAAAATGATAACCGAAAATTAATAAGCATTATATAATATATATACACACACATATATATATATATATATATATATATATATATATATATATATATATATATATATATATACACAAACACTAAACAACCCCACGCAGCTCGCACCAAATAAAAGGAATAAATTGTGATATTCCCCTTCGGTATATCAATTATCATGTAAGTAGCACGTTCACGTAATAATGACCATCTCACGAGTCCCTCATTAGGCGAAAGAAAAACTAACTTCCATTTTTCTTGCACAATCATCCATAAAGTTTAAGGAAAAGTCAGACCAGACGGAGGGAGGCAAGTCACACACACACACATACACAAACACACACACACACACACACACATCAAAATTTAACCTTCTACGAGCGGTCGAAGCGATGACTTGCGTTATCTCAAGTCCTTCTCGAGGTTACGAATTTTCGCAGCAGCAGAAGCGGTAGTAGTAGTAGGAGGAGGAGGAGGCGATGGATGAGATGGAAGGGAGATGGAGGAAGGAAAAAAAGGGGAGTGTAGGAGGAAGCAAGAAAGAGGCGGTAGCAGTAGTGGTGTTACGGCAAAAGAATACAAAGACAGAAGAGAAGAAAAGCAGAATGACTGATTAGTAATTTATGTAAACGTAAGAAGAAGAAGAAGAAGAAGAAGAAGAAGAAGAAGAAGAAGAAGAAGAAGAAGAAGAAGGGGATAAGAAGGAAAGTAGGATAAGGAAGGAGGACGAAAATTATGAAAACGAGGCCGAGGAAAAAAGATTAAGAATCATAAGAGGATGAAAAGTGACCAGATTCGTTTTCAATGACAGTTAATATTGCAATTTCTTCTTTTTGTTTTTCATGGTTTACAAAGGATTAAGAGTCCGCGCTGGTACAAGGTCAGCTTAATCTGACAAAAATAATAATGATACGCTTGTATTTACGGAATGCATATGCTATGTATTATCTGAAGATTACAAAGTTACAGGGCCAAATGATTAGCCTACATATTCATAAATGTAATGTACTTAATGGAGAGAGAGAGAGAGAGAGAGAGAGAGAGAGAGAGAGAGAGAGAGAAGAGAGAGAGAGAGAGAGAGAGTCAAAGCTGCCTCACGTTGAACTGCTTACAAAAATAAATAAATTTCTCAATTCTTGATTAAAATTCGCAACCTGGCGGACACCTTAACTGTTATTGAATTGAGCCTACAGTAAAGTAGTGAAGTCTGACTTATTAACCAACGCGTATTGTATTGCGGCAGTACAGTGTGAATTGCAAGAAAAATAATTGTACCAAGTGAATATATGAAACGTCTTAACTCTGACGAATTAAATATCAGGAGCAACCAAATTATGGCTTCAAAGTGGGTCGCTGGTTTGGAAGAAGGACAGTAATAACTGTTCGATCAACTTGGGGTAAAAAGCTGCCTTGCTCGATGGAGGCATCCACGAAAAAAAATATTGAACAAAAATTCATACTGGATACGAAGGAAAATGACAGAACATAATTACAATGCCAGCTGTGCACGTCTTGCCTACTCCTCATTTAGGCCTTATGATCAAGGTCAATCGTATATTTAATTATATATACATTACTGACGTTCAAAACATGGTTATGACTGTATGGTGTATGTTTCGTGTTTCTGTTGTAGAGAGAGAGAGAGAGAGAGAGAGAGAGAGAGAGAGACGTTCAATATATTATAACTGTACGGTGTATGCAATGTATAGCGTTTCTGTAATAAAGAGAGAGAGAGAGAGAGAGAGAGAGAGAGAGAGAGAGAGAGAGAGAGAGAGAGAGAGGGGGGATAAAATCACAACAAAATCATTCGTTTGAAATGAGGAAGAAGACGAAGGAGAATCCTCCTCGATCGCTTTCGTGTATTTGCAGCGCAAAACTCATCCTCTAAAGACGCGTATACTAAAAAATACACGACATCGCTTGGCAATGATTCTTTTTCGTCTACCTACCTCAATGCGGTAGTTGTTGTAAAGCTGTCCTTTCAAACAGCAGGCAGCGATCAATATAATCCATACGATGAAAGTAAAAATAAAATAAATGTTTCATGAAGTGGAATTTGTTGAAGGTTAATTGCTGATTATTATCGTGGATTAAGAGCGTTAAAATCACGAGTCAAAAAATACCAAAATACAGCAAGTTTCTGAGGTGGTTGGCTTTATAAAGGTTTTCATGCGTCCAAAGTAGGTTCTCAGGGAAACGCAGAATGATTCGTGATTTTATGTACATCAAATATTTACCTGGATGAATTTTCATTTGACATCTAAGTTATCGTTTGTATTATATATATATAAATATATATATATATATATATATATATATATATATATATATATATATATATATATATATATAAACAGAAATAGAAATAAACAGAAATATACATATATGTATATTTTATATATATTATGTATATATATATATATATATATATATGTATATATATATCAAATTCCTTCAAAAGAAGGCATCGTGCTTACCCCATACAAATGGGAAAAAAGCAAGTTAAAAGAAGAAGAAATATATATATGTATATATAATATACATATATATATATATATATATATATGTGTGTGTGTGTGTGTGTGTGTGTATGTATGTATATATAATATATACATACATATACTATATATATGTACAGTATATATACATATATGTATATATGAGTGTGTGTAATATATATACATACACACATATATAGATACTGTATATATAAAGTGCGTGTTGCAAGTGCGCGATTCGTACGTACGTATGCATTCCGTCAGGACCACCAGAAACTCCCCACCACTCAAAAAACAACAGAAAGACGGAAAGATATATCACGAGCCCCGTCAAAAATAAAACCTGAAGGAATAAAAGGCCAAATGAGATTTAATCTGCGCCGAGACTTCACGGCGCAACATATGATCGCCGTTTATCCTGTGACTTAACAATCCCCACTTTTAACCTCCTGACATCCCTGGTTTGGCCCCTTGGCATTTATTTACCCTTTCCATCACTTATCGAGGTTCGCCAAGGTTGCGTTAATGGCCGATTAGTGAATACCATCTTCTGTTCCTTGTTAAGCTCGACCCAAGTCCTATAGATCGTGAGATATTAACGCAGGAAGGGATGCGGATAATGATTACAGGGAAAATGTACGAGAAGGTTGTAGTTTGGTTTGGCAACGACAGTAACTTATATCTACGACAACAACAATTATGATGATGGGGTGTTAGTGTGTTGCCAGGGAGAACGAGGATGAAATTACGCTATACTTTTCACATATCTTTACTGATGACAAATATGAGTATAAACACTGCATTACAAACACAAACAAACTCTCTCTCTCTCTCACACACACACACATACATATGTATATATATATACATACATACGCACCTACACACATACACACACATATATATTATGTATATATATATGCAGTATATGTATATATATATATATATATATATATATATATATATATATATATATATATATATATATATATATATATAATATAATCACTTTGACGCATAATTATCTATTTAACATCCAAAGGGAAAAATGAAAATGGGTTGTAAATAATGAGCGGTTTAGGCTTTATTTCTAAGCCATTGACGAAGCCTTTCGTTAATGGCTTAGAAATAAGACCGAGACTCTTTTTCATTTTTCTCTGTGGATGTTAAAATATATGGGAGCTATTAAAGGTGGTACCTTTCTAGTTTTCAGTAGGTATTTTGGAGTGAGACTGCTGGCCCCACTCACTTTTCCATGGATACTGATGGGGTTTAAAGATCTATCTATCTATCTATATATCTATCTATCTATATGTGTGTGTGTGTGTGTGTACTAAAGCATCAAGTTTATTCAGCCTATTTTTGTTACGACAATCTTTTACCTCTTTTTCGTTTTAACGTGCTTTTTCCCATTTTTATATGGGATAAGCACGATGCCTTCTTTGAAGGACTTTGATTTGGCGTTGGGGTAGGCCGTAGCCTCGATCGGCCGCCCTGCCTGACATCGCGAATGTGAACATGTATCGTACCAAATCCCCAGCTCCCTTTCTCCCAGCAGCGAGGAGAACGACAATATATGTCAGTAAATCAAAACCTTACAGATAAGACTGGATTTTTTTTTTTTTTTTTTACTTATTCGTTAACCGTCCATTCAACACATACCAGACAACCAGTTTGGACTGAAAGCTAATCATCACTCAACTAACACCTGCATCTATTTCCTGATCAAAAGAAAAAAAGAAATAAACAAAAAGAAAACCTGGACTATTATGCATCATTGTTCCCTCCAGTTTTGTTTTGTTATGTACCCGTGAGAAAGGCGTCAGACAGAGGATAGAATACCTAAATCTCTCCCTGAAATCTCATTAAAAAGATTTGTCTTTATATCTCGTCAGACAGAAGATAGAATATTTAAATCTCTCCCTGAAATCTCATTAAAAAGATTGATCTTTATATCTAAGTGGTATTTTATATAGTAAGCTCTCCGTACTGTAATTCTGCTAAATGGGGTAACGTGTAATAAAACTGTGTGAACTTTTGACCTCGGAAGGATTTCAAGGTGGTATTTCTAAACATAGCTCTTCGATACATATACACAGACGCCCTGAACATGAAACTGAACTCGCCTCCAGTCAGCTGCACTATCAACAGAATAGTAATGAGTAACCTCTCCTGTGTCGACGATATTCTCATTACTGTGTCAATGCGGTCTCCGGCAATTATTGGATAGCTGTTTTCTGTATGCGGATGAATTTGAGGCAATTTGGAACGACACCAAGATCTACTCAAGTTATCGCCTCTTCAGATAGTTTACGCGTATTGATGAGCTACAAATATTCATGGGGAATCGCCGGCTGGAATTCGTATATGACCTTCCGTGTCTGGGGCACATCATCACGGACCTAAGAGATACAGTTAACATCGAACAGCGGCGTCAGTGAGGTTTTTTGCCTTTCACCCTAGTAAAACAAAATGCTGCTGTTCCGTGCGTATCATTCTACAGGAAACCGACTGCACGATTTGAAATCATCATCATACGAACTCCAGATCCTCAGACTGTGAAATAAGAGCAACCCGCTAATCCAAAACATCCCTGAAACAGCGAAGCGTGAAGATCGTTATTCTGCACCACTTTACTATTATTGTCATCAACTATTTTAATGCCTTATTGTTCGTCTGCACTGAAGGTCAGCTGCTGTTGGACGTACTACCTCATGTTATGTATGATCCTGATGTTTTCATTACTGATTCTCTCTCTCTCTCTCATTTTTACCTTTCCAGTGCTGCCAACTGTCCACTGAATCTTTTGCTACCACTAATGTTTTTATTTAATAATAATTACTTTCCCCATCAATAGCGTAATTTTTCTATTTCCTTTGCACGGGCAGCCTTCATTATTAGTGTAGCTTGTTTACTGTCCGACGTACTATAATTACTAATCATTAACGTTAGCTAATAGCAACTATTTTATGTATACGTATAATTATCAGTATTATCAGTAGTAGCTTTCTAACTGAATTTATTCTTTCAAAACTGTGTTTGCGTTCTGTATCTGAATAGGCCTGTGGTCTGAATCGTGGAATTATATAAATTATATTATCATGAGACAACATGACAAGCTTCATAAAAATATGTATAATTCTTGAAGAGCTCTCGTTCGTTTACACTGGAAAAACAATTAAAGAGAGCTTACTTTTCTTCACTGTCATCATGTAGCCTTGTTTAGTGAAATATACTGTAACTTCCTATGGGATTATAAGACTAAAAATGTAGTTTAGTGTTTCCCGTTGCTTTGTGGTGAAAATATATGTAAAGTTATTCGCCTATTTGTAAGCACGTTTATTTGTGAAAGAGCAAGTTTCTGTTTGTATACAAATGACTTCTTACGTGACAATTAATAAACTACCGTGTAGTATTTAATACGGGTGCATAAGGACATAAAATTACAAATCTGGTAAAAAAAAAAAAAAAAAAAAAAACACGAGTACATAAATATACGATTTCCAAGCCGACAATTTCACTCTTCTCCATTACGTTCTCACAGGGAAAATTAATCTCCTAACCTTCAAAAAAAAAAAAATTCTGAATTAAATAAACAGAATAAAATCTGAGTCGAAGTTACAAATCCTTCCAAAATGCCCACCGAAACCCTCCGAATACCGAGCGGATTTGCACCACCAGCTGGTGGCCACAGGAGCAGCTGGCGGGGTGTCTTACACCAGAGAAGACAATGAATAATATAGAGACTCTCACTGCGGATTCGAGGAAAGGCATCTGACACCAGACATTACTCAGTTTGGAGAAAAAAAAAGATAAGAAAGAAATAAAAACAGCGAAGTTTCAATTTAGATTTTCTAGTTTTTATGACAAGGGTGGTATAAGCTGGGTGTAATGATTTCAAGGCAGTCCGTTTCAACTCTGACTGAACCTGACGTAACTTAGGTGTTAGACCGACTGCTTAAAATCAATATACCAAGAAATTTAGATCTTTCTAAATATCGCTGTCGAGAAACCACTTGTGAAACTAACGCTTGAAATAGCGTTTCAATATTCCAAACGAAAAGACAATATGGAAAACAAAAAAGGAAAAAAAAATCAAAAGGGTGTACTTACCGAAATCAGGTCCCTCCAAGGGAAATAAAAGACAAGGTCTGGGGTCCGTATCCCACTGCGAGCAGCTGAAAAGTAAACGTAAAATGTGTCAGAGGGTTTTCCTTTTGTGTAATGATCGAAGTAAGCGTATCCACGGGATAAGATTCATACATAAAATTATACACAATAACAACTTGGGTACAAACTTGGGTGGATGCACCGCACGAGGACAATATCAAAGCAATATGCAAGCAAAGGCTTTTGTTATCGTACTGATTCGAACAGAAAACTAATCCTATTTAATCCGCTTCACGTACATATCATAAAATCTAAATGTAAAACGCTACACTCATATTTCAAGTTGAAAATACTGAATGTTATAAAAAAAAAACTTGCTATTATCAAGCTGATAATAGCAACTGGATTAATACTAATAATATCAAATGAGGGAAAACTGAACTGTCTTTTTATACCTAAGAGGAAAACAACCTTTGGCAAACTACAACTTTTGATCAGAGAGAGAGAGAGAGAGAGAGAGAGAGAGAGAGAATCTTGCCCCCCCAAAAAAAAAATTGCAACGCACAGCAAGTTTAGTTGAGAGTATGTGTGTTTGTGTGGAGAGAGAGAGAGAGAGAGAGAGAGAGAGAGATCTTGATCCAGTAAAAAACTACAATGCAAAGCAAGTTTAGTTCAGTGTGAGAGAGAGAGAGAGAGAGAGAGAGAGAGAGAGAGAGAGAGAGAGAGAGAGAGAGAGAGAGAGAGAGAAATCTTGCCCCAATAAAAAAAAAAAAAGCTGCAATGCACAGCAATTATCCAGAATGGTGCTTGAAGTGAACGTGTTCATTACGGGGAATAAAAAGTGATGTAAGTGCTGTTCGTGTTGGCCGTCACATACCTTTATATGTTTTCTTAATTATTCAACTTTCTCTCAAAGTGACATTCTTTCGCCACAAAAAGAATCATTCCTACAGCTTTTTAAATGGCAAAATTTCAAATAAAAGTACAATTCTTAATTATTCTCTCTCTCTCTCTCTCTCTCTCTCTCTCTCTCTCTCTCTCTCTCTCTCTCTCTCTTTGTCGGTAGTATTTTTTCGTTGTAACAAGAGTAATTCGCAAAGCTTTTGAAATATCAAGATATCGAACTACAGGTCTTGCATAAGTGTGTGTGTGTATATATATATTTATATTTATATATATATATATATATATATATATATATATATATATATATATATATATATATATATAGAGAGAGAGAGAGAGAGAGAGAGAGAGAGAGAGAGAGAGAGAGAGAGAGAGAGAGAGAGAGAGAGAGCGATATTCCCAACTGGCCCAGTACGCAACTGTTATACTAAGACCTTTTTATTTTCTTATCAGCTTTTACAGCCCACTTATACACCTTACTTATCGTCCTTATGTACTCGCTCAGATTCACTCTGAATTTTTAACAACACTCCCCTTCCATTTCTCCATCAATCCTGCTAACCTTATCCATTCTCTAGTATACTTCCGTAATTTCTTTGGTTATGCAACCAGACATAAATAGTCTTAATCTTCATTAATCCTTCGGTGTCGATAACCCTAACCCCTTTTCATCCAACTCCCTCTTAATCGCCAGCTTTAAATTTATTATTCTCCTGCCACACTGACTTTCACCCACACAATTCTTAGACTGACCCATCACAGTGGGCTTCCTGACACAACAATTGCTAGCCCATCCTTGCCCATCATCTCTCAGCCACCCCAGGCACATTCTCTCTTGGAATTGGAATGCGAGATTTAGGGCTGATGCCAAGCGCTGGGATCTATGAGGTCATTCAGAGCTTCTGAATACCCTGCCCTTTCACTCAGGTCTCAGTTAGTGTCATAACAGCCAGCTGTCACAAGTCTAACAAACCAACTATAATACATTCCTTCCCCGTTGAATATTTCAAATTTCGAGGTCAAATACTTATTTTGCACTAAAAGTAACTGATACGGCCCTCTGCTAACTTACACCATGCAAGGCAGCAACATTGCTACTATACTAATTACAAGCACTGTGCAGGAGTAAAATAAAGATGGTCATTCGCACGATCAGAGACCCATTTATATGACAATGATTCTTTTGTTCAAAAAAATTGCTCTCGTTGCCATCTCGCCCATTTCAGAACCTGGTTCTTCATCTCAAGTAATGTGATTCTACTGATGTGGATTTTGATAGCATCTCTGAATGAGGCCGAAAATATTTTGATTTATATGCTCTCAAGATTCATTTTCGTTCTATTTGTTTTTTTACGCCTTCTACCTTCATAATGATAACTGAATACTTGAAAATTGATCCCATTCAGTCTATCAGCATTTTGGGTCGAGAAATAAATAAACCATTTTGATAACATCTCTTAGTGAGGCTGAAAACAATTTTAATTTTTATGCTATCAAGATTCATCATCGTTCTATTTGCTTTTTTTTTATACCTTCTGCCTTCATAATAATGACTGAATACTTGAAAATCTGTCCCATTCAGCATATCAGCATTTTGGGCTGAGAAACTAATAGCACCATGTCTTTGTGAGATCATTTTACGGGTCAGGATAAACTTGCTTATAAGAAGCTGCTATAGTGCTCTTTAGGCGCAGTCTGTACAACTTCGCTAACCAGCCATTTCAAATTAATGTAGTAATTATCCTTTTTAATATAGTGGAATCGACGGCCTTTCCATGTAATCAATAACCAAAATTTGAATTATCATAACTTTGTCATTAGGAGGCCCTCATTTCTTGTTTTTGGAATACTGTTTTGGGGATTGCTTTCAAGAACTTCTCAAACCTTGCTGTATACGCAAGGCTTCTAGGACCAACAGATACTTTATGGAAGCCGAAAACTGAAAGGCCAATCAGTTTACCCATTCCTGACTAGCGTGTGGCTTTCACTGTCTTATTTAGTGTTTCCTAAATCAACCAATGACGAGGAGTGCAGACAATCAACTTATCATTTTCTTTTCTTCTTTTAACAAGACACAATAAAGTAAAAGTGCTCTGCTTTAAAGTGATGTCAGCATAAGTATCATAGCTTAAAATAGTAACTTCACCCAGTACACAAAGTGAAATAACGCTCACACCAGCTCCAGCTAAGACCTGGTGACTGAAAGGCTTAATTAATCATCCCATACCAAAACACGCCACCCTGACACTTCTCGGTCAGATGTGGTTTACAGACATATGCGACAGGTAGTAGACAACATCACATGTGGTTCACAGACATATGTGACAAGTAGTACGGACTTTAAATAAAGGTTATTTCAAGGTGACTCGAGTGGACAAAGGGGGATATATATTCTTGGGGGATGCCACCCAAGTCTTGCTTATGAAAGAACACGATGGCATGCGAGAGAGAACATGGCCATGCATATATCTGCAGCCGGATGTATATACGTGCCGGGCATCGCACCTACCGGAAGATATAAAAAAATATATCCCTCTGTTAAATGGAGGATTCCGATGTTTCATATGCAATGCATTATTCCTCAATAAAAAGAAAAGTAAAAATGTCGTTTCAAGAATATTATTCTATTATCCACAAGGTCATAATTATGAAAAATGCAAGGTTTGACAAAATTACTGATTTTAACTCGCCTGTCGAGTTCACTAGGAGCGAAAATATAATAACGCAGTTCGCTTGATGTTAATAAATAAATGTTCATGCGCTGTAAAACTTAATTCTATTTAGGCTCAGTATCACTGAAGTACTATATTATATTATATTATAATATATATTATATTATATTATATTATATATATATATATATATATATATATATATATATATATATATATATATATATGTCAAGCAACAAATATCATTTAATATCGAATTCACTATGCCTTGGGAATAACTTACACTCAAGGGGAATTATAATTCATCAGTGCATTTCCTCTTAGCCAGGATGTAAACCTGGGCCTTGGTTTAGATAAAATGATTGACCATACCGGTGTTAGGATAAACTCTGCATACCAATAAGGTCAACTGGAAAAGTCGGTCGGTTCAATGACATTTTTTAAGGAAATCAAGAAATGATCTTCCTCATTTATCTAATTGCTGAGGAAAACGTACATAATGTGAACTATAACTTAAATCATTCACGCCTTAAAAGTAATGTCTAATGCTTCTCATTCTATGAACTTCTATGCTTCTCGTTCTAAAACTTCCATGTTTGTCACTCTGTAAACTTCTATACTTCTCATTCTATAAACGTCTGTGCTTCTCTTTCTATAAGCGTCTATGCTTCTCATTCTATAAGCTTCCATGCTTCTCATTCTATAAGCATCTATACTTCTCATTCAATAAACTTCTATGCTTCTCATTCTATAAGACTCTAAACTTCTCATTCTATAAACTCTAAGCTTCTTATTTTGTAAGCTTCTCTGCTTCTCATTCTATAAATTTCTATGCTCCTCATTCTATAAACTTCTATGCTTCTCATTCTATAAACTTCTACGTTTCTCATTCTTCGCATTCTATAAACTTCTTCCCGTTCTACAATTTTTTCTGCTTCTCATTCTATAAACTTTCTATGCTTCTCATTCTATAAACGTCTATGCTTCTCATTCTATAAACTTCTATTTCATAGCATTCTCCAATGTCACTTCATCACCAGATGCGCCCGACCTTGGCACGACCTTTGTAAGGTACAAACGAAAATTAAGCTGAGGGGAAAAAAAATTATTTTTACATTTAAAAAAAATGGTAGTTTAAAACAACATTTCTTACACCAACCGAACATACATCAACATCCACAAAGCCTGGAAAGGGGGGAAAAATAATAATAATATAGTTTATGTAAAGCAACTCATAAAAAAAAACGCGGAAACAAACAGGGTATTTTTACACCCACCTCTTCGCTTTTCGAACTGGGAGAATTAACTCGCTTTCTAAACGGAGCAAGAATTTTCAACAAACGCGACGTCAGAAAAAAAAAGTCGATAAATAAATAATCAAATATCAATACTAAAGCTCACAGGGTTCACTTTAACCTTTGGCGAGGAGACAAACGCACAGAACGCTTGACAAGTGATTTCAGCAGTCCCTCATAGATGACGCTTCTCGCTGCATCATCAATCATTGTCCAAGACAACATAAAAGACACAAATCAATAACAAGTCTAATATCAAAGCGTTAAATACTTCTCTCTCTCTCTCTCTCTCTTCACTCTCTCTCCCTCTCAAACTTTCTCTCTCCGTCACGGGAGAAAGGTCATATATATATCCAAATCGCCCCCGATCAAAACAAGTCGAGATCAAAGCATATACCAATTCATAAACACATCACAGTCATCAAGATAATGGCAAAACCTTCCATTATTTCACTCCAGCTTCCGCTGAAAGGGATTAATATATCTCTTCAGACTTGTAGGCACATAAAAAAACAGAGCGCAAGTGCACACGTACGAGCGAACGCACGCGCTCGCGCGCACACACACACACACACACACACACACACAAGCACTCGCATTCACATGGAGATTGTCAACGTGAGTTATACTTTCGAAAAGATTCTAGATTTAGGTTGCGATACAGCCGCCGACAGATGGCGGTGCTTTCACATCCTGGCGAAGACAGGAAAGAAAAATTCTGCTATTGTCTGATGACCCTAAATAGGCACAGAGTCTGTTTACCGTCACAGCCACTGACGTCATGCGGGTCAGATCTGTCTCTGCTCCTCTTCCAAGAAAAAAGGAAAACAAAAAAGCATTTCGCAATGAGATCTACTCTCCTCTTCCTATGAGGTCATCTACAGTATGACTAATTACACTAATGAGACAAGCCGTCTCCAGCCCTTGGCGGGAAAAATTCCGCCTACGGGTTCTCTCTGTAATATACTGTATATATATATATATATATATATATATATATATATATATATATATATATATATATATATATATATATATATATATGTGTGTGTTTATGTGTCACTGTGTACGGCACACGACACATTTGTTGGTTCCAGGTTCCCTTTTGTCCTGTCACCCATGAATCCACCGAGCTGTGAATGGATTTAGCTGGAATCACAAAAGAGAATTTGGGCCTAACTGTACCCTTTGGAAAAGTCGATACATTTTATATATATATATATAAATATAAATATATATATATATATATATATATATATATATATATATATATATATATATATATATATATATATATATTATATAATTTATATATATACACAAAAACCAAGGATGAACTACCATAATTGCAACCAACATCAGCAATAAAAACAACTGCTACCATTAATTATAGCAACGTATTCAGTTGCTCTTTAAATTATGACGAACTTACCGTAAAACTTCATAAAATGGTAAACTACCCTTTTCAAAACTGTTTATTAATTACATGCCTTAATTATACAAATTTCCATTACAAACCAATAAAACAACTTAATTCCAGACATAACCTCACTGGTGGATATAATTCATTTTTAAATGCAGAGACCGATGGGGTTGGCATCTTGGTGCCCACGAAGCAGGGTGAGAATGACAAAGAGGAGCGGAAGGAAAAAAATAACGCCCACCTAATCCCTTATCAGATTATAAAAATCTGGAAACACGCTAGCTGGGGAAGAGTTCCAAAGTCCGGCCCCACAGAAAAAGAAAGTCCCCGTATCCAGCATCTATCCGAGGACTCACTAGGAAGTGTGGGAACTGGTAGCTCGACAGGTGGTACAATGCCAATTCAGAGGATGATAAACTTTTCAACATACAGGAGAGAACTTAAATAAAAAAAAAAAAAGTTATCAGACGCCGACAAACGTCACCAGTGGGTTAAAATCCGTAAACCAAAAAGTGATAGTTTCCTAGGTATAACACTGACCTTCACCAAAGGTTAAAGGTCAAAGTGACGGATCAGAAGGACTGGATTAGAAAATCACTCCAATAAGGACGTTACCCTCCAAATATGACGGTTGCACTTCACAAGTTTTTGGAAAGCTGAATAAGTCTAACCTGCTTTTCAAAGACTCCGACAACAATATCGGGGTTTTATAAGAACTGTCCGGACATTCATCCCAGCGGGCTACAAAGGTCATCCTACATCAAAGGGCAGGTCACTGATCAGGCAAATGACCTTTAAACAAATCAAGTCCAGAATGATGAGTAAGAGGAAGCACCCTCCTATGAGTCATATTATAATAATAGGGATATGTGAGGCCAAGATCATAATTCTGAAACTAAGATATTGTTAATACCATGCAATATCGAAGTCCAAATTAGCTCATTGCAGTCGGCAATCTCTCTCAGGAAAGTTTAAAGTAAACTAAGCATCCACGATGTCGGAAGAAGTGGGATGCTGAACTACCCTGTTGTTGTTCCAATTAACGCTGACCTTATGCAAGCACGGACTCTTGCATTTGGGCAGCCTGAAACTGAACTACCCTGTCATCAAACATAACTCTGAATAGGATAGGATGGAAGAGGAAAAAAAAAAGCACCTTATCTTGAAGGCACTCATTAAACTTTCTTGAAAACAACGCAAGATGCCTGAAAGGCTGAAGAAGAAAGTCTATCAAAGAAAAACAAGAAGAGGAAGGCTGAAGGTCACTGATAAGGAGAGGGAAAAGGGTAAGTGGCCGAAAAGTTCCTTGAGGAACACCATCAGTAATGGCTAAACCATGCGGCTGCCCTGACCCCAAGGTAATTATGGGCAAATCTGTGGGCGAAATGTTTACGGAAGAACTGCTTTTTGCTTCTGGTAATCTGCTCTTTAGTTTCTCCTCTCTAGTTCGCAACAACCTTTCTGAGCTTTTGAGAAAACATTAACACTACCCTGCTGAATCTCTCAAGGTCGGAAGTCCAGTATTCTGAGTTGTTGCTTGAAACAAATCAAGTTATGATAAACCTTGGCATATAAAGCTGATCACCGTACTTTGACAGTCTGTGGAAAGGCTTTTCGTTTATATTTCAATTTAGCTTTGTAAAAATATGTATGTGTATGTGTATATGTATGTATATATATATATATATATATATATATATATATATATATATATATATATATATATATATATATAATAGATATATATGTGTTTATCAATATATATCTATATAAATTATATATATACTGTATAATAGTATAAATCACACGTTCCATTTTACTTAGAATAATCCTTACGAACTGAAATAAAAAAAAAAATACAAATTTTGGTGCAAAGTTTCTCGTTTCAGTTAAACACAACCGACAATCGTCTGTGGACTCTGATTAACAAATAAATTCCCCAAAAGACTGTTTCAAGATTCCAAATGCAGAACATCTGAACTGCAAAATAAAGGAAACCGCACACTCCTTTCAGAAACACTGTAAAACTGACTGACTATAACCTAAGAATTACCGGAGGTCGCAGCTGCCAAGGTCAGAGAGGCCGAAAACAATCCTGGGTACCTCATAAAGTGGGCTTATGCAAATGAAAGGCAATCAAAATTATTCTTATGCTGCTAGGACTTTGGAAGGTTCAGTAATAAGCCACGGGACTATTACCTATTCACTATTCGCCTCTCCTCTTAAAAAAAAAGGTTAAGCTTTAGGACGTCGTAAAATTCCATATTATATAATCACTCATGAGAAAATGTTTTAGGATGATAGATCACAATCTTTTTTGTTCTTATTCAACCAAAATGAGAAAACAAAGAAGAAAAGTGCTGTACGCAGTAAAAAATATATGTGGATAAATCAATACACAATATATATATATATATATATATATATATATATATATATATATAATATGTATATATAATTATATTATATATATATATATATATATATATATATATATATATATAATATATATATATATACATAATTTGTAGATCTATTATAAATCTGAATAACCAATGCAATATATCAACTGCATAAAAGGAGGTAATAACCAGTCATAACTGTAAACAATAAGAGAATTAAAGCAAAATCCAATAATCCTTTCATTCGGATATTACAAATAAAACCTTATCTAATAAGTTAGAATTCTTATATCTCTAAAGTGTCACAAAATAATACTTTTGAAAAATCCCTGTGACGTCACATCCGGCTACAGTTGTTTTTTTTGTGATGAATATCCTGTTTTCAGTTAGTTTTCAAGACAAGATACTTCCCATCCTAACAACATATCCTACAAACATTGTCTTTACCGCTCTTTCACTTGCTTCGCCAAGACCTTCCATTTTTTCCTTTTTATAACTCATGGCTTTACAGATCTTTAAATAGCGTGAAGACAAAGCTTCGTCTCTAATAAGAACAGCAGGAGAGAGAGAGAGAGAGAGAGAGAGAGAGAGAGAGAGAGAGAGAGAGAGAGAGAGAGAGAGAGAGAGAGAGAGAGATGGAATATTTATCATTTACCTGACCTCTATTATTTATTATTATCATTATTATTATTATTATTATTATTATTATTATTATTATTAATACATTTTAATGGAAAGAGGGTTTATACTTCATATATATATATATATATATATATATATATATATATATATATATATATATATATATATATATATATATATATATATATATATATATATATATATATATTATATATATATATATATATATATATATATATATATATATATATATATATATATATATATATATATATATATATATATATATATATATATATATATATATATATATAAAGATACAGTTTGGTTGGCAACCACCTGCAAAATTATCAATATTCAACAAAATCTAAACATTCGGAGACGGAGTCAACCTAAATTCATCCAAATCCGTTCATTCGTCTTAAAAATATCTGGTTAACTCACACACAAAACCAGGAAAAAACAATACCCTCCACTTCAGAGGATGTAATTAGGCAATGGTGTAATTAACTTTGAATGAACCTATGGCACCTAATTTATTTTGAAAATGGGTCCAAAAATCAAATTTTCTTTAATTTTTTAAGAAGTTTCTTAACACCTGAAAAAAGTTTTCATGCGTCTACTAACACCTGCAAAAATATTTTTGTTTCTACTGACACCTGCAAAAATATTTTTATGCTTCTACTGACACCTGCAAAAATATTTTTATGCTTGTACTGACACCTGCAAAAATATCTTTATGCTTCTACTGACACCTGCAAAAATATTTTTATGCTTCTACTAACACCTGCAAAAATATTTTTATGCTTCTACTAACACCTGCAAAAACAATTTTATGCTTCTACTAATACCTGCAAAAACATTTCTATGCTTCTACTAACACCTGTAAAACTATTTTTATGTTTCTACTGACACCAGCAAAAATATGTTTATGCTTCTACTAACACATGCAAAAATATTTTTATGCTTCTACTAACTCCTGCAAAAACAATTTTATGCTTCTACCAACATCTGCAAAAATATTTTTATGCTTCTACTAAACCTGCAAAAATATTTTCATGCTTCCACTAACACCTGCAAAAATATCTTTATGCTTCATCAACATACATCCCCTCAACACGCTTCCATACTTACTAACTTAATTGTAATACTTCTAGATGCGAAACAACATTTAAACATTCCATGTTCACCTCGCGCATGCAAGCAAAGAACTCTTCAATAATCTGTTCCAAAACATTTGAGAGTTTGGAACTAATGTTCATGATGCTGTTAAGGACACGCATGTCCTTCATGGTATGTGGCATAATCAACCTTGGTCACGTGTGCTCTCTAATCTTGGTCTATTTTTATACTGTGTACAGAGGGCCGAATTTGTCCGGGCTGATACCCGTATCTTTCAGTACTGAAGTTGTTATATATAAGAACACAATAGAATATAGGATTTAGGCCAAACGCCAAGCGCTGGGACCTCTGAGGTCACTCAGCGCTGAAACGGAAATTGACGATAAAAAGGAATGAAAGGTGTAACGGGAGGAAAACCTCGCAGTTACACTATGAAACAATTGTTAGGAGAGATGGAAGATAGAGAATATGAACGGGGGTATAATAAAAGGAACGAAAGGGGTTGCAGCTAGGGGTCGGAGGGTCGCAGCAAAGAACCTTAAATAATACCCACAGTGCACCGCATGTAGTGCACTGACGGCGCTACCCGCCTACGGGGACTATACATGAGATTACTCAATTCCCTACAACGTTTCTGGTCACGGTTAAGAGGCCATACCTAGGGGAACCAAATGAACTTATTATCCTTCTATAACCTAAAATATAACCTAAAATATGGATGTCCACAATCGCAAGGAACAAAACAGAATGAAAGATTGCATGTTACAAAAGAGAAAAATAAAACAAGCAGAAGAGAACTGTTGCAGTTACCAGTCAATAACAATGAATATATGATCAGACATAAATATCTGGATGAAAGCCCATCAGCTGAGGAACAAATAGGAAAAATTAGGGCATAGAGGGCATTGACCTTCAGAGCAGCATTTCAGACTCAAACTTATGAGCATCTGCACCGATTATTATTATTATTATTATTATTATTATTATTATTATTATTATTATTATTATTATCTCTGTCACGATGACTGCCCCACCTCTTAGCATTGAAAGGGATGAAAGACTGACCCTGGTAAATTCCTTATCGGAATAATGACATTGATTTCAAAGGACCGAATAGTTCAAATGACAGGTCAAGTCAGTTACGCTGCATCTGCTCCAGGTCTAGCGTCCATCCAGGGCAGCAAAGACATTATTACTTTCTACTCTCTAACGTTTCTTCAGAATAGTTCAGTTCTAAACTTGCCCACCAAGTGAAATTGTTCCCGGGTACTGCGCAGATCCGGGAGCAATGCAAATTGTGCATTTTCGTGAGTCAACTCAAATATCAGCATATGAAATCTCACTGAAAATTTTCTAATTTTCTCTGCGCGCGGCCTTCCATCAAGGATGTGAAAACAAAAGAGAGTTCTCCCGCGTAAGATCAGAAACTGCAACGAGAGAGGGTTCTCAATGATGACCACGTCCAGTGATCCGAAACTTCATTCCTAAAGGCAGAACCTGAGAAGCAGAACCTTCGAAACGTCCGACCTTATCCTTCGCCCAGAGGAGACAGTCAGTGGAAGGATATTTCAGACACGGTATGAGGAAGTGTGATGTCTCCCTCCGCTGGTTGAAAGGAACTTCCTGTCGTAACGGAATGCTTTTTAATAACCTCGGATACTTTTAATGTAAGCATTAAATTACTTTTATTCGTTACGACACAAATGTTTGTTTTCCTGGCTTGTTTCTTCTTCATCATTCAATTCGAAAAAGGGGACTATCAAAAAATTAGGATCTCTACCTATGTAAAATATTACTATATATATGTGTGTGTGTGTGTACTCGTATATACATACATACATTCATACACACTCACACACACACACATATATATATACATATGTAAATATACATATGTATATATATATACATATGTATATATACATATGTATGTATATAGATTTGTTCAAGACAACGCTACTTTGTGCAGTTGGTTCAACATGCAGCTCACTGTAAATCGCTCAACACTTGAGATCTCAAGCATTAAGTGTTGTCCGCAATTTTCTCTGACTTTTATTTAGTAAGAGGCGGACTCCTGATTACTGGGCTTAAAGAATAAATTCGTCTAAGTACAAAAAAATTTGCATCGAACTGTCTCATTCGCCGAGTTCGACGCAGCAGTGAGCTTAACGAATCGTTAAGTGTTTAGAGAACGGATACCGCAACCGCAGACAGTGGAATGTCTGTCTGTTTGTCTGTCTGTCATTAGGTGGTTCTGCTGCTTTGTTTACTTGAAACCTAAAATTGCTTGTACACAACACCTGATTGTCCTCAGAGGAAGAGAGAGAGAGAGAGAGAGAGAGAGAGAGAGAAGATTCTACCTTAGTTTCAATAAAGCTCAATTATGTTTAGGTAACGGCATGGGAATCATTTATATCAGATTCAAGGTATTTTCATCAGAAAGTGATGGCACACTTCAGGATCAACAGGCTTGGAAATACTGAGTATGAATCATATCTCAGTGAAACACACCACAGAGAGAGAGAGAGAGAGAGAGGTACCATAATTTGGTTGTAGTGTTTTGAATTTTAGAGGAACGCCTTCAAACATACATCTCACAATGTCTGATAAACTACAGTAATTTATTACAGCTTCACTCCTCCTTGAGTAATAGAAATTGCTTGATTGGAGAAGTCTACCTTACCTCGGAAGGAGTGTATTCCTGACAATATTAAAGATGATGATGATGATTACAGTAGAGAGTTTAAATTCGACAGCCATAAGCGCAAAATAATTCAGTTTATGATGGAAAAATCAGTGAGGATTCTTCCTGGATATTAAGGCCATATATCGTTGTAATGCATTTCCGTAACAATACGTGACACTCCAGCATATTCTCTTCCTCCATATAGTTCAAAATCATAATGCTCTCTTCATCATACAAACACATACAGGTATATACATAAATACACACATATATATATATATATATATATATATATGTGTGTGTGTGTGTGTATCTAATTTTATACATATACAGTATAATATATTATACTGTATATATATGTTATTTATAATATATACATACATATGTGTCTAACGATCAAAATTCTCACCAGCAAGAAGAACCAGGTTTAATTCCCGGGAGATGCGGAACGATTTAGTCACGTTTCCATTAAATTCAATTGTGCAGCTGTTATACTGTGCAGACGATTATGTACTGGTAGCTAAGAGACGTCCCATAAGTCTACTTATAAAATCGGCTATAATATGAATTTTGGGCAGACTAGCTCAGCAGGGAGCTTTATTTTCTCCTTTAATTTCATTTTGTTTTGCTAACCTTTCTCTCTTTCTCGTCCCGTGACTATGACATCATCAAGGACTGTGTGTGTGTGTGTGTGTGTGTGTGTGTGTGTGTGTGTGTGATATTTGGCGGGAAAGTGAAGAGTTGTCAAGCATTTGGAGATACAGAGGAGGGGGGGAGAGGAAGGTATACAAGGAGTAGGAGAGAGAGAGAGATGGGGGGGATTCTTAGGGGAGGAGAAGAAGAAAATGAAGGCTTGTTATGTTGACCTTGTTAAAAGGATTAAACAGGAGGTCTTCTTGGGGAGAGGGGGGGTGGAAGGCACAGGGATGGAAGGGGGTCGGGGGAGTCATGTGTGACAAAGACGTGTGAGGAGGCACTTGTTTGTTTTCTCGTTTATTTGTTTTTTCAGGGGCGAAGGTGACATGACACTAGGAGAAGTGCGATGACAAGGGAGTGTTGTTGTTTTCTTGCAATTCCATTCTTAGCCTTTTAATCACCGCTGTCATCACGGCCGTCGTCGCATTAGTGATGGTCATGGTGGTAATAGTGTCAGTTGTGGTTGCAACAGTAGTAGTGGTGCTGCTTCAGTGGTAATAGCAAGGTTTTTCTTGACGCAGAGGTCGTCAGATTTATCGACCTTACGCATTCATTTGGCCCAATTCCGATTTAGGCGTCCCACTAATCCCGGGGACTTGGGCAGCCCAGCCTCTTAGAAGATGGAAGATTACAGAATTACCACTGACTGTTCCCCCACCTGCGCTCTTCGCCGTCTCCCATCCGTACTTAATATTGTTTCCCACCTGCTGTCTTTTTTATCTCCCACCTGAAATCTCGGGTATTTCCCATAAGCACGTGTGTAGTCTCTTAAACGAACTCTTTCTGTCTCCAAATCTTCCTGTATTTTACTATACACTACACGCAATGATGAAGACTCCTAATACACCCTTCTTATTTCTCACCTGTAATTTCCTTCCCTACCTGCGTTTTCGTCTCTTCAAACACACGGAAGCATACACTTTTTACGCAGGTTAATACCTAGGTTTCCTGATATGAGCAGGAGGAAATCTAAATTATCGTTCTCTATTACTTCGACTGCTAAAATTACACCACGTTTTTAAAAATTACATGTGTAAGCCACTCATATAACCTTGACATGGCGTTTTTGCTCTCACATGACTGAGAGCTAGTATCAAGGAATATTATTGCAATATCATATTCTTTTGGTCAAGCAAAGTGCACTTATTACTTCACAGCTTGGCACATTGCAAGAAGTCTGTAAAACAAGAGCAAATAACGACGAAGTGTTCTCGTACACTTGGGATATTCCAACAGCCTGTTACAGGATCAAGAACTTGCTAACAAGCGGGAATTTACAAACTTTCGAAGTCTGTTCATCATTTCGGAAAAAGAATTCTAAACTATTCCCTACCACGGTTAGCTAGCTAACTGCCCTCATTCTTCTTGCACCCATCTTACCTATCAGCTAAAAAAAAAAAAAAAAAAAAAAAAAAACTCTACGGCTATTGGAGCAATACGGTGCACCCTAAAAATGCCCCAAATGTCAAAATGTGCCAATAATCAATTCCTGATTGCAAACTGGCAGACATTTCCACATTTTTAATAAGCTCGTCACACCTGAAACAACGAATTCTTGAAACCAGTTGGGGCAAAAAGGTGCTCCAACTGCAACTGGAATCTTCAATTCTATGCTACATTTTTTCCGACTACTATTTCAGTCACCTTTTTACTTAGCGATCCATTTTAAGGTAATAAGAGATGACATTTACCTTTGTCAGAAATTAACTCCATATAGCAGATTACGTTTTTAGTTTCATTTGTTTGGGTATACTTTACATGCTATACAGTCTCCTTGTGGATTATTCGGATAGCTTCATTTAAAGGTTAATCATTTTTAGCGCAAGTAAACTATAAAGATGTGTCATTACATACGCACATTAATCACTGATAAAGCGCTATTATCATTAGCATTGCTATATGAGTTCGCAGTAGTAGTAGTAGTAGTAGTAGTAGTAGTCAACAACTGCTTTTATTCAGCCATATTCAAATCCAAAAACCTTTCCTATTTTTTATTTAAGCGACGGAATGCACGGATGTTACGGTTGCATCATTTCTGAGCAGTACCAGACGGTCCCTTTGCCTTGATAATTGGCTTCTGAGAACCCGAAGAAATGGAGCTGAAATTGAAGGTTTTCTCCGCGCCTCTATTTTTGTTTGTGCTTTGCTGTGTACCTGTTGTTCCTTCGACAACTCTGGAAGTACGAGAACAAGGCAGGTACCTGCGTGAATATGGAGATATGTTTTAATTTTAATTATACTGTACCAGCGGTATCAAACAGATCTGCGTAAAATACTTATATTCACGCATATTTGCTCTTCAGTTACGGATATCTCTCACTGGAAAACTTGCTTTCAAAATCCTAATCGTATTCTTTTATATATATTTATTTGCATCTTCACTGACTTTGTAAATTCGCAAATATCAAAGTCAGCGAACACACTGAACGGATACCTGCTTTCAGAAGGCTTCGAAAAAACGAGCGTCGTGTGCACACCTTACCTGAAGACCTTGACCGTCACATCAGCATAGGTATACACAAGCATGTGCGTCTGTGTGTGTGTACATACTACACAGACTTGTGTGCATTATACCTTCACATAGCCACTGCTATCCTATCTGAATAAAAGGATTCAAGTCCAATCAACAATCCGGTTCCTACTTTCGAAATGAGGTGAGTGCTTCTCTCGTCAAGTAGCTCACCATATTAACTGCTACACTATTTTGGACAATGTTCTCAAAGGTACTTAGCTTTGAGCCAAAGCTATTTTCTTAGCGGCATGGTGCACGGTAAAATTCCCATTCACACTGACAGTGTATAGAGTTTATGAATACAAAAATAGTTGCTGATTCATATCCACAGTTCGAGTGGTTGGAAGGAAGCCGTTTGTCTCTTAGATATGAGAAAATCTCTCTTCTAGAATTCTTTCCCTTTAAATATTTAATCTCAGCTTGAGAGACATATCCGCCTTACCTGAAGAGAGAAAAGGCTCAAAAACAATTCAAATCGTCATTCCATTTGTTCCACCTGTTCATGGAGTGGCTTCTCTCATCTCTTTCACTCCAGCATTATATGCGATTTAGGCCTGTGTCGGTATAGTTCTCGGCTAGCACTCTGCTGGGCCCGCGTTCGAGTCTCCGGCCGGCCAATGAAGAATTAGAGGAAATTATTTCTGGTGATAGAAATTCATTTCTCGTTATAATGTGGTTCGGATTCCACAGTAAGCTGTATGTACCGTTGCTAGGTAACCAGTTGGTTCCTAGGAACGTAAAATAAGTCTAATCCTTCGGGCCAGCCCTAGGAGAGCTGTTAATCAGCTCAGTGGTCTGGTTAAACTAAGGTATACTTAACTTAGGCCTGTTCTGTGAAAATCCCATTATGTCTCTGCTGATCAAGGAGGTAATTTTACATACCAGGCAGTTACTCGACTGAAGTGGTCGCAGATCAGGTGCAAAGTTGCTAGTAAACTCACTCACTAAAAAAAAAAAAATTCTTGCCGAATATCAAGGGGGCAGAGCCCTCTGAAGCCATCCCCATCACCCACCCGCCCCCAGCCCTATGAAGGATGATGCGTGTGTATATGTATGTATGTATGTATACATATATGTGTGTATATATATATATATATATATATATATATATATATATATATATATATATATATATATATATATATATAATATAAACAAAATCTTAGTAAAGGAGAAAAAGTGATCAACATGTGATGAAAAAACCTTGATCATCACAAAGAAAAAAGCTGTACATAAAAATAGAAACCTTTAACCTTACTCCCAAGGTCACGCTGACCGCGAATTAATGACAATAGGAAAATTTGTTAGTATTTCCTTTGTGTCTGAGTATCCACTTCATGTGTGTATACATGTAATTATACATTCATAATCACATATTTATAAAAACAATTATCTAAGACACGCATTACATATACAGTATATATAAATGTATGTACATATATACTGTATATGTATACATACATACATATGTGCGTATGTATGTATGTATAGCCTATATATGTATGTGTATATATATATATATGTATATACATATTCAGTATTTGATATTAAAAATATAAATATATATATATGTGTGTAGAAATAAGCTCGTTATACATTCAGTTTTTGATACAAAAATAGGCAAATTGCTTCATTATTTTAGAAATAAGACATATTAATTAAAACATAATATATATATAAAGTCATATATGCTCATACTAAATAAATATGATATTAATTATATATATTATATATATATATATATATATATATATATATATATATATATATATATAGATATAGATATTTATTTATTTATTTATCTATTTAATTTAAGCATGCACAACTTTCTGTACGTAAAATATATAGTTTGTGTAACGAGCTTATTTTCAAAGTTCTATTTGAACATTTTCCTTTTGTTTTTTGTTTTTTCCAATACTGAATTTGGGGATTCCCTCTTCTTTGCAGAAACAACCACAACCGTCTTCATTTTTTTAAATCACAACAGAATCTGGGCAGTTTTCTGTCTCATCAGTTGCGTATTGGTCGCGGTTTTTATTCTTATTTATTTATTGACTACGACATGCTAAGCCAGAGCGATCGTACACGACCTCATATAGGCCAAGAAACTGGTTTTTAACCTCAGTGTCCCCCTAAAGAACGACACATAGACACGGCGGTGACCTTGAGGTCTGCATTTGACACCTGATGCCGATCGGATTGGAACGAAAGCTCTCCTCAGCGAGAGAGAGAGAGAGAGAGAGAGAGAGAGAGAGAGAGAGAAACTTTCCTGAAATCGTATCGTTTTCGGTGGAAGGAGACTGAAAATATTGATTGACGGTCGTTGAATATTGGTTGAGGGTCGTTGAATACAATGTAATTTACCGGACTTGAAATATAAAATTTAGGCCAAAGGCCAAGCGCTGGGACCTATGAGGTCATTCAGCAATGAAAAAGAAATTATGAGTAAAGGAGATTTTAAAGGTGTAACAGGAGGAAAACCTTGCAGTTGCACTATGGAACGATTGTTAGCAGAGGATGGAAAGTAAGATAGAAGAGAATAAAAACGGAGATACAGCAAAAGAAATGAAAAGGGTTGCAGCTAGGGGCCGAAGAGACGCTGCAAAGAACTTCAAGTCATGCCTACAGTGCACCGCATGAGGTGCCCTGACGGCTCTAACCCCTACGAGGCTAATTTATTGGATTTATGTCACTGAATTTCATTCTTTCCATGTTTCAGTAACGGTTCAATTTACCGGATTTATTTTAATGAATGTCATTTTTAGCGTTTGTGAAAGGGATAATGAAGACTATAGATAAGTCTTTCATTAATTTCGCTTTACTCCCATTTGAACAGAGAGATACGCACGGATAGCACAGAGCCATCTTTGTTCTGTACCCGATAACCTATGTTGCGGTCGGTGTCATTTTTTTTTTTTTTTTTACTTTTTTTGTCTTGATTAAAATATTTCAGGCAGAATGCATTTACGCTTCACTTGATCTCTCTCTGACATTCATTTGCATCATTTAAGAAATCCCCACCTGACACTAGCGGACCCTCTCTCTCTCTCTCTCTCTCTCTCTCTCTCTCGTTAACAAGAGTAAGGGACATCTTCCTCTCTTTAGCTTAAACTAAGGGGTCTTCATCTTTATCGAGAATAACGGGTCTGTCTGTCTCTCAAGCGTTTACGAAAATCATTCCTTCCAACTTCATCTCTATCTCTTCTGTTTACTAGAATAAGGGCTTCTCTCTCTCTCTCTCTCTCTCTCTCTCTCTCTCTCTCTCTCTCTCTCTCTCTCTCTCTCTCTCTCTCTCTCTCTCACGAGAATAAGGGATGTATCTTCCCAACTTCAGTTTAGACTAAGTATCATCTCTATCTCTCTTCTGTTCACAAGAATAAGGTCTCTCTCTCTCTCTCTCTTGTTCACGAGAATAAGTGACATATCTTCCCAACTGCAGTTTGGACTAAAGTATATTCATCTCTATCCCTCTTCTGTCCGCAAGAATAAGGGCTGGCTCTCTCTCTCTGTCTCTCTCTCTCGTCCACGAGAATAAGGGACGTATCTTCCCAACTTTCGTTTAGACTAAGTATCTTCATCTCTACCTCTCTTCTGTTTGCAAGAATAAGGTCTCTCTCTCTCTCTCTCTCTCTCTCTCTCTCTCTCTCTCTCTCTCTCTCTCTCTCTCTCTCTCTATTACTTTCAAAAATAAGTGGAAATCTTTACTCTTTATCATAATCTTTTTATAAGTAATTATTGGGGCAATTGCTTTCCTGAAGTTTCCGAAATTTACTGTCATAATTTCGATTATCCTTATTCTTATGAGCCTCCCTACTGTCATGTTTATCACCGCCATTGTCGTATTCAAGAAAAACAATAGAATTATTATTCCCTCCTTTTGTTATAAACTTATGTGAAAGGAATAGCATTTTTTCCCTCCGGACACATACCAGTTGAAATCAATACCTGAAGTTCATGGTTCACCATCTATTGTAGTCGCTTGTATAAGTTTTGCATTTTCATCTTTTTTATCTTACTGGTCACGCGCGATGTTCTTCAAGACGTAGTAAGAGAAGGACGAGGAGAGAGAGAGAGAGAGAGAGAGAGAGAGAGAGAGAGAGAGAGAGAGAGAGAGGGAGGGGGGGTAGACGGGATAAACATGGCGTCAGGCAGACTCCCACTCAAAATCCGATGTCTGTTTTTAAAGTCCTTTTCATTTTTTTTTCTCTCTTTTTTTTTACCTACACCAGCACGGCTATTTTCAGAGCGTGATTTCACAGCCGTGAGCACGCAAAATCCTCCCTTATGTTCCTACTGCTTAAGGTACAGTATTGCAATTGCGTTTGGGGATGTTTACGATGAGGAAGCGGGGGGATGGATGGGAGAGCATTTCATAGTAATAAAGAAGCGAAGATTATTTACCTCTTCTCTCCACAGCAAGACGCTGGCCAGATGCAGTGTTTGTTGGCCTCGGTGGAAATTTCAAAAGTGACCGGCCGTGTTTGAGTGTGGATGTGTGTGTGCATCGACTTCATTATTTGCAAATACTTTTGAACAAATTATTTTAGACTATTAAAAAAAAACATACATTATGCTACATGGACCTAACTGATTTAATAAATGAATAAGTGACTATGGACTGGGATGCAAATGCAGTCCTTCAAGGTACATGAGGTTTGTGTATCCCTTGGGGGAGGACATAATCCCATAATAGTGGAAGTTACCTAATGATGGGAGGATCGAGTTTACAACAGTAAACCCTGCACTAGACTATTATGCAACCTATAACCTACAATACTGTTGCAAACAACCAGTTCTGTAGTTTTGAGTGTGCATGGCAGGATGCAAATATCAAATGTACTTAAGAAGAAAATTATACATGTTGTGGCACAAAAACCTATAATCAAAGGTCAGGATTACAGGACAGGGGAAGACAAAGAAAGAAAAAATGGGGTTCCTTTCATGGTGACAAGAGACTATTGGGACGTGTGAAAGGACACAACTGTGTTGGTCCTAGGACCATTTGGCTGAAGCTGCAGGTAGCAGAAAAGAAAGAGTAACACATAAAGACCAAGTTTCTCGAAGACTCTGATTCTTTGCCTTGGAGTTTTGAAGGGGGAAGGGGAAGAGCAATTATGCTGGATGATCCAAATGTAAAAGTATAAAAAGCAATGAGAAGGCACAGTTTGCAGGTATGGAGTGCCTGGTGTGAACGAGTGAGAGATCTGTTCTGGAAGACGATCTAATGTGATTTTATGGAACTAGCTGTCAAGCCCAGCACTAGGCAGATTCGGCCATTCAGAGCTGAAGACAGTTGAAAAAGGGAGCTGAGTTGGTTGGACAGCTAGATCCAGAGAGTACAGGATATGAAATACAACAATTTAGTGGCGAGGCTTTGGGACAATCCCAAAGTTGCACTAAGAAGTAGTAGTTAGTGTTTGGACAGCGAGTTCTAAAAGAAGAACTTACAGCCAGAAATTCAGATTCAAAACATTAATATTTAGGAGTATTGTGGTGACTCAACAAGCGTTGTTCCCTTCCTTTATTGCTGTACTTTCTGCCTTCCAATTTTTATTAGATATAACTTATCCTTGTTTATATTTTTCTTTCTTTTGTTTCTCTTCCACCATCAGCTTCGACTTCAATTTCCCATTAAGCTCCTTAAGTCTACAGTTCTTTAGCATCCTCCTAAAATGAGCATCTCCGCCTAGTAATCAAACTTATGTATGCAGTATGTTGAGCTGCAAGACGGGTCATTTTCCTCTACTATAAGTTTTCTGACACTGACATCATCTGTCACTGCTTAAGCTAATCCCTTCTGTGCACATAAAAGAGATGTGTATGTTAGATGTACATGAAGAGATATGCATTCTCCCCCCAAAGCTTCCCCAACTACGGAAACCTTGCAACAGTCGACAAGCCACAAGAAACGCTTGGCCATCATGTCTGGTTTTTTTTTTTTTTTTTTTTTTTTTTTTACCAGACCAGAGACCCATCTACAGCAGCCAGGCACTTGTTCACACCTGATCTACTGGAAATGATGCAGATCGATACCTGTTCCACATGACTTGCAGGCCTACAGCCTATCACCACTGCACGAGAAATCCCATGTATTATTTTCATCAATTTGCATCCACTTCAAGCTGGACGTTTTTAAGAATTTGGTACCTCTAAATTATGTATAAAGTTTTTACAATGGAACTGACATCAGCTGAAGGTATTAATTTTTTCATTTAGCCGTTGGATAAGAAATTAAGCTATCTTGACAGAGAGGGTAGCTTAACTAGGTGTTGTTGGTTAGCCATTCACGATGACCTGACCCAAAGTATTGCAGTAACATGATCATTGTTCTCAGCCTCCCGTAAGTCCGTAGTTATTTTCCCAGTGAATATTCTAATACATCTCCGCTTCTATTTTCACCACACTTCAACTCAGAACTTTGGTATTTCACATTTTGGAGTTTACATTTTACAAGAATTACTTAAATCATATCTCAGGGAATTACTGGATATAATTTTATTAACAAGTGTGCAGATAACAATGTCCTTAGAGAAGACGTCAAGTTTATGTTCGAAAACATGGGTCATGCAATCACTTTGGGTTGTGTGAGTCTGCCCATGTTCCAGGTGAAGTTTGTGAAGATTTTGCGAGCTTTTCGAAGAGTGGGGGGATTGCAGGCAGATGCAGCCATGCACTCTACCTGAGGAAAGCAGGTTCAGTGTCCTGGAACTTTTGAGTCGAGCCCTAAGTGGAGATCAGTTTACCATAGGTATTCTTTGGGATTAGCTAAAGATGTGGAAGAGATTCATCAGATTATGTGTTAATAAGTAAAAGATGAAAAATCAAGATGATGGGTCTAATGCTAAGAGTCGTCTAGTAACGGTGGCTGAAACTTTCATGGGTCTTCAGCTGTCAGTTTTAACTGGCCTGTGACTGTATAGTCTGGTAACTTACACTACACTCTCATCAAACTTTAACTTACTTTCACAGTTATTTATTCGTATGCAGGAATTCTTACTGAATACTGAAAATACATTAAATCACATTCTTATTTTTATCTAAGATCAAATCCTCACTCATTAAATCAAGGGACATACTATGCTAAATATTCATATCAAAACTGTGGTGCTGTTAACAAAGCAACAGTAAGTATTAGTATACACTGTGGCTGCATGAGCTGATGAACTGCACAAACAGCAACTGAAAATGTCAAGATGTCATGTGTTCAGCTTAGATCATTAATGTAAAAAATACTGGCTTTGTTGATAACTATTTTTCTACGACAGCAACAATTAAATATTCCAGTGCCTATGAAGTGCAATAGGAACTGCTTATGAAGAATCTTGGTAAACATCAACCATCCGCTGTTTGTCGGACAACGGTTGTTGGCAAGTGC
>NC_089747.1:14497500-14510000 GCF_040412425.1 Macrobrachium rosenbergii
ATATATGTACATACATATGAATCCTATTGCTCTGCTTATGCAAAGAAAGAAAATTACTTTAACAAACTGCTTTGCAGTATTTTTTTCATCGTAGCATTTTCATCTACAGCAGGCACATATATCTATATGGAACAGGACATGAAGGTCATTAACTTGCTATGTAACATTCCAATAAACAAGCTATCCAAGATGGCTGCATACTTGCTATGTAACATCAAAATCAATAGAGTATACAAGAAGGCTATTAACTTGTTACGCACTAATCCAGTCAATTAAATATCCCTGTGAAAAATATGAAAAACCATCCCAGAAAGATCAATATAAAGAAAAAATCACATAAATAGGGGATCAATAACTCAAAGTTAATAAATATATAAATATAAGTAATTGAGATTATAAACAAGTAGGAGGACTCCCCAAGTCTGCAGTACCTAGCAGTCGACAAGATGAATCAGAATGTCCACACCACGCATCTCATACACATTTTAACATCTTAGAACTGAGACAAGCGCCCGTGCTGGCAAAAAGACAGATTAATCTAAAATCAGCCAGCCATTCTGCAGTAATGGAAATGGAAGGCTGGGCACTGTGACATCGTGGCGCCTCAACAGGACGTGGATGATGAAGCTCTGCAAAACGAACAGCTACCAATAATTCAAAATGTATCTACAGGTATTAAAAGATTTGGCACCAATTCTCTATTGAAATATGTTATAAAAGATGGCCTTATATTGTCGGGGAAAAGGGAACGTCACCACGCAAGAGCCCGAAAAATCAAGATCCCAGACGGTTCCAAACATCTAAACAAGCAAACGCTTCGGCAGTGACTTGTAGTTGGCAGTGTTAATACCATCTTCTCCTTCTACAGAGGAAGCTTTACGAACGACATGCAGTTTTCTGACAGCATCAGATGGCATTTTTTATAACCCGGCAGAAAAGAAAACTTACAGCTAAATTTACACTTATTGTCAAAACATTCCGAATCAGCGAGTTCAGTACTACCTATACACAGTAAGTCACTGAGTGGGAGATCAGTACGTGATTATTTAATTCAGTACTGCTTTGAGTTCAGCCCAATACCCACTAGAACAAATCAGTTTGAATTTTTATTAACACTTGCTGCTTCCTCACTTCGCACTAGAGATGAGCGAATAACTGGACCAAGAATTACATTTTCTTCACAGCGTACCATGTCGGCTGTAAATACTAAACGCAGCATTAGGGCCCAAACGCTGTCCTGTGGAACACCAGACATGACGGATGTAGGCTAACTGAAAGCACTATCAACTACGAAATTTAATGTCTGTTGTCTGTCACTCAAAAATAATTAAGGGTGGGATACAAAACGTATCCTCCAACACCTCAATTGTAAGTTTATATATATGAGGTGTGTGGTTAACCAAGGCGAAGCCAGCACTAAAGACAATTTGGAAAAACCTCAACTCACATTCATTGTCAAGATCTCCTTGGATATAACTAGTTAGAACTAAAAGAGGAATACAAGTACCTACTGTTTCCTGTAAACATAAGGGCTGTCAGTGAGGAAAGTTCAGATTCAAGATGCTGTGCTTACATGGCTAAAAATTCAGTTTTTCAGCCATCTTGTCTTGGATGGCAATCAACATTGAATACCATTTGTAGTGTCCGCTCATCTGGTAAACTTCTAACTTAAAGGGGAAAACAACAAATGCACCATATTAAGGAGGCACCACAGAAATCTTAACAATAGTGGGAAATAACCATCAAGAAATTCACCGCCCCACCTGTCAACATCAACTAAGATTTTTTTTTTCCTGCTTTATGTTTCTTAAAGGGGAAAAAACTGGTGGTAATAAAAACTAAACAACTAAGATTTTTTTCCTGCTTTACGTTTCTTAAAGGGAAAAAAACTGGATTTTTTTCTCCTGTTTACGTTTCAAAGGAAAAAAACTGGTGGTAAGCCGTGGCCCTGTGGGACAATCATCCGGAAAAAGAGCCTGAACTGAACTGTCAAGCATCCAAGGCCCTATGAAGCAGTTACAAAGGGAGGGCTAGCAGAAGTACTATTAACAGTCCTATCTTTCATTTTTGCCTGTTTGGCATCACAAGCATTCAACAAGCCTACTCCGCACTAAGATGAGACTCGGCTGTCATCCGGCATCCTTTCTTAGGTTTACTTGCTTGTCAGCATTCATCTTGTATCTATTTTTCTCCAGAATTATGTGTTCTGTTTTTTTATTTCATGCCATGTAGTATGTATTCTGCAATTTCTTAACAGCAGAAGCATTTGCCAACAGGTAGTTGATAACGTTTACAACGATTCTTCATAAGCAGTTCCTATTGCACTTCATAGGCACTGGCAAATGTTATGATGCTGCTGTCTTAGAAAAACAATTACCAACAAAGGACATTATTATGGTCCACCAAAGAGGAGACTAGGTTAAACCTGTTCACTTGGCTTTCGAACCGTCATCATAATTTCCACCAACAAATCCGTCAATGTCGCCTCCACTTGCCTCTCAAGGCAACTTTCGACGCAGTTATGGAAATTCAAATGAGAGCGATTGCGTCGCCTCACGCTGAACTTGGCCTGTTTATCTAGGACTGACTGATGTATCCGTATTATCTGGCGTTAGACGAATTTGGTCACTGAAGCAGCCAATCATCAACGAATGACCTTCTGCGTGAAACGTCAAATTTTATAGTTTTCGAGTCAGAATTCATTTCAGACATCTTCAGAACAGCAACGTCACCTTCTGTTGCAATAAAATGAATAGGAAATAAAATATTAACTCGTCTATAATCATGAAGACTGACCAAACGTCTAAAGTTGGCTTCTTCCACAAACGATCTTTTTTCATCATTATGTTATGAGAACGTTAGACATAATCTTGCCGTCCAACATCGGTATGAGGGGTCACAAAGGGAGTTATGGGAAAAAATATCTTTAGATATAACAAAGAGTTTGTGGAAAAAACGACGAGGAAAATTCTAATAATGTAAAGTTACTGTGGGATGAAATAAAAAATAATATAAAAAATGCTTAAATGAAATAACCGTGTTGTAAATCAAACAAATTGTTATAAGAAATCAATAAATCAACATTTTTGTAAGATATTTCTCTTCATTGAACACACACACGTACAGTCCATGGCTAGTGATAGTAAATATCAGTTTTTACTAAATCTATAACAATACAATGTTAATATTTACAATATAGTGTAAAATAACTATTATCATGATAAACATCAGTAAATAACCGACTTTTCCGAAAAAAAAATCCAACGGCCCAGATGCTATGAAAGCTTGATATCGTTATTTAACTTTCTGGAATCATTCCAGTTTCGGGAACGATTAATTTTTAACCCGTGCCAAGAATTCCTTATTTTTTCTCCGACATCGGAATGGGGATAGTTCCTGGAAAAGAATTCGGAGCAACAACAAGAAAAGTCGATACATCACGTGATGGGAGCTACTGGCGGGGAGAGCGGCGGACCCTCCTTTGTTCGTGGTGGTGGTAGGAGGGGGAGGGGAAGGGAGGAGGTATGGATTTGAGGGGGGGAAGACGGCAGACGGTAGAGTACCGCCACCTGTCTCCACCGTAGCCGGAGGGGAACTGGGGCGCACTATGGGAGACTGGAGTATGGGGGAGCGAGAGTGACAGAGGGGGGTTGGGGGGGAGATATTCTAACTCCGTATAAACACCGACAGCAACAAGCCACAGACATTCTTTGTAATTCCGAGAACTACCAAGAACGTTTCGTATTCCCGCGAAAGTCCTGTTTGTGTAAAGCAACAAAGAAAAAAATAAAACGATTCCTCGTAAATGCTATCAATTTTCGATGAAATTCCCGATCTTTTCTCCAGTGAGGCACTTAACCTACCGCACGTTTATACTATCTGTGAGGCAATGTTTCCAGAGCATCCTTTACTGCGCCATTCGCAAAACTTCCTGTTATATATGTCTTTCTCCTTTCTTCTCTGTTTAATAAGCCTATGTTTACCATGACAAACCATAAAATGAGAGTAAGTGGAACAATTTGCAAGCTCAGACTGCAGTGTTCTATGTTAATGGAATGTTTGAACAAAGAAAACGAAGGGGGAAACGTGTGTACACATGGAAGAAAGACAAGCAGGTTCATGAAAACAAACGCACAAAGGCTACGCTTTGTGTGTGTGTGTGTGTGTGTGTGTGTGTGTGTGTGTGTGTGTGTGTGGTTGAGAGGGAGGAGTGGCGCAGACCATGAAATTACTTCTTAAGAAAGAATGACAGATTAAACATTTCTAAAAACTCAACTAATCGCGAACAACTAGAGCAGGGTTGACTATATCTCAAGCTTTACGGTCGACGACAAAGACAATGGAGTCATATTTTCAGCATAAAAACAGCCACATAAAAAGTCATATTATTTCCAGCATGGGACTAATCAGATGCAAAAGTCACATTTTCATTACGGCAATACAGTAGTCATAATATAAAAAAAAAAAGTTATTTTCAGCTCAAAAATAAAATCACAAAGTCAAAATGTTGGCAAGAAAATAGTTAAGAGGGGAAAGTGATATTTTCGACAAGATAATAAATTCTCAGGGATAGTCATGAAATTCACAGAATGAAAGTCACACTAGTAAGTTATTTACCCAACAAAAATTAAACAACGAAACCTTTCTTTTAAATATTCCTGATTATTTTCCTTCTGTCCAAAAGATCAAATAAGGACATAAATAATAAAGATAAGATAATAAGCACACACCTGAATATACTGTACATGTAAAAAGTACACCAATTACAAAGAACAAGCAAGACATTTTTAAAAAATTATCAGTATTGTTTCTTGGAACAATCCTCACGCCCCACACTTCACCCATCCCAACACCCCCCACCCCTCTCTCTCTCTCTCTCAATTCAAACAATCATTTATTTCCCATATTTTTTACGGAATCACGTACGTACAAGAATGTAGGAAGGACTGAAACGTAGTTTACCGACTGAGTGGAAAGGTTAATTTAAAAGAGGGCGGAATATAGCGGATTGCGTCTGGTACTGATGGACGAAACAATTAAGCTGATTATCCCAGGAGCTTGCTGCTACCAGTATCAAGTATCACATTACTGTTGTTAGAAAAGGCCCTTATGCTCGTTTTCAAACTTTTGAGGCTTTTCGAAAAATAACTTATTCTTTACGTAAAATTTGCTGCTAATTTGAATTTAATTACAATTATCGATGTGGCATTTATTGCCTGGGCTTTTTCTCCTAGATTCAAACATAAGATAGATAAAGAAAGAAAAGAGAAAGAATATATACATATATATATGTGTGGTGTGTGTATGTGTCTTTTTAACTGCAATCTAACATTGATCTATGAAGTTTTCAGCACCCATACAAACACTATAACCACTACAACACTATATTTCCACTGCCAATACTTCCATCCGGATCACTGATCAATGTGGCCAGTTGTAAGTCAGTACTTTCATGGAATATGCAGGTGTGGAATCACGACGTTAGACGAACCAGAATCTTTGGTTTCGTAGTGTTAATAATACATTTTTATGGGCCCTTTAAATTTCACACACACATACACATATATATACATACACATACATATATACATACATACATACATATATATGAGTGTGCGTGTTTGCATGTATGTACATAAGGAGAAATATGGAAAATTCTTATATAACCAATATCATCCTTGAATCTGAGATTTAGTCATTACTCAAAAATAAATTTAGCACAAAAATTACAGCATCATCAGCGAAGAAATTACTAGTCATTTATACGTTTTGCAATCCCACCCTTTTCAACATTAATTTTTTCCTGCAGACAAATCCTAAGATCCATTTGGTCTGCATTGTCCCTCTTGCAATTTAGGAAAAACTTCTCTCCCACCTCTTGCAAGACACAGAATAATGAATATGTAAACATACGAAGGAAGACAGGAGCCATATATATATAAAAGATACAAGCCAAAACCATGACGCTATAAGACCAGTTCTGCACTGACAGGCAGCACCATTCTGTCATGCGCCTGCCTTAGCTCTGCGATCAGAAGGATGAAACCAAAGAATCCTGACAGGGATTACGATACACTATCCATTACCATCTCTCTCTATCCCTCTGTCTCACTTTCACACGCGAACATATATATTAAAACGCTTCAAGTTGTAATATGCATTCCTCAGCGATATAATAAGACAGTTACTTAAACTCTGTGATAATAAGTCAAGATTCTGAAATTCGATGCAGTTAAGATTATCTCTCTCTCTCTCTCTCTCTCTCTCTCTCTCTCTCTCTCTCTCTCTCTCTCTCTCTCTCTCTCTCTTTCAAGGACCAATGTTTGCAATAACTTTTCCCAAGCGTAGGGCTTATCAGAAGCTTACGGCTATTTTACTGAAGTGTGATTTGCAAAGAAAGCAAAGTTCTTGAAAGAAGCAACATTAAGGAAAGGGTTTAGGGTTCCCAAATTTACCTGGCTGGTAAGTCATACCATAATTTCAACTTATACATACATTTTCAAATGTAAAAGCTGACGGAGCAAACAACCAAACTCCATCTTCCATCCTGGGCCCATGATGAGAGAGAGAGAGAGAGAGAGAGAGAGAGAGAGAGAGAGAGAGAGAGAGAGAGAGAGAGAGAGACACAACATGAAAAACTGTTAACAAGAGAATTCCATAACTCGAGAGTAACTGGAAACAACAGTCCCCGAATCTGGTATCAGGAACACTGCCAATTCCGACAGACTAATTATTCTGAGAGATGGGGAGGGGCCTGACCTGTGAAATGAGGCAGCCAAATAGGAAGCGGAACTATCTTATGGGATCAAGGGATCAGTAGCCGAAATACCTACATGAGAAAGACAGAGAGAGAGAGAGAGAGAGAGAGAGAGAGAGAGAGAGAGAGAGAGAGAGAATATCTATGAAGAAATACACATACAGATTACAGCAGTTTGATACAGCTTACTGATACCGGACAATAATGATAAAAAATTTCCTTCCACTTAATCTCATTGAAAAGGCAGACAAAAAAGACAAAGCATCCACGATACGAAAACAATATTCCAATATTAATAACTGGGAGGAAGACAAGACCCTACAAACAATCATTATATAATCAGATTCAGCATTTCGAAGTCTGCATTTTCTATAACCTGGACGCCAAAAATACCAAGAGAAGCAAGGAGTTCAAATACACTCTCGTACAAAAATTCTAGAAGAAGAATTGGAAGATAAGATAAGATAAGGGGGAAGGGCAGAAGCTGTATCTGGGGGCACTGAATCTGAATAACTTACAGATTCTCTGTTTACTTTAGATACCATAAATCTGTTGTTCCCAAGCTATCGAGAACTTCTCTCCCTTTATCTGTTACCTCTCGTCATGCATGATTACCTGGATGGGGTACCCCAAACATTTTAGTCAAATTCACTGCTTCTAAGACACAGTTTCTTTATATTATCTCGTCTCCTTTCTCATTATTATTATTATTATTATTATTATTATTATTATTATTCAGAAGATGAAACCTATTCATGTGTAACAAGCCCACAGGGGCCACTGACTTGGAATTCAAGCTTCCAAAGAATATGGTGTTCATTGGGAAGAAGTAAGAGAAGGTTAAAAAAAAAGATAAATTAATAAATAGATTAAAACGTATTAAAATACGTGGAGAATAGTACTAGGGTAGTAATAAGTTGCATCTTTGCTTGAACTTCTGAAGTTGCTATTGCACGCCATCCTCAGGGAGGCTGTTCCACAGTCCAACGGTGTGAGGAATAAAGCACCTCTGGAACACAGAATGCTTTCCATTTTTTGGATGTAAATAAGGAATCCCTCGCGTCTAGCAATGTCTTAAGTTTTGGGATTGTTTCAAACTTGTCTTGGAGAGATCATTGGTATATATGCTTCTATACCATAGTAAATATTATTTAAATACTGAAAGTTCTATTCTTCATCCCCATTTTCGAAATACTGTGTTGAACTTAAATGCCCTAATACTTCTGTGTGTGGAGGAGGGGGGGGGGAGGAGGCTTCACCTTGTCTCCTAACCCAGTGAAACTGACCCTAAGGTAATCTGTTTGACCAAGACCGACTTTAGCCTCAATACCTTGATCCTCTCCACGGCAAGGAGGCTTATTCATGCTTCTCTTTCTACAGGTGCTATTTCAGTCAATGTTTAGGTCCAATGGGAGAGCTTTCGTCCCATCAATCAGCCTCGTAACACCAGTCGGATTCCCTCTGCCTACACTTACTCTCTGGAAATCAGTAACCCTGGGGATTGCCCCATTTTGTGAATTTTTTTCTTTTTAACCAACATCCTTAGGAATTTTCTTCCTACTTCTGTTTCTCTTGTCTTATTATCTCCCTTCCCTTCTAAGGAAAGTCTGTCGCATCTTCCGCTCTTCTTTTCTTTCCTCTTTGTTTACTTTTTTCTGTCTTCACCATGCATAAGCTACTGAAAGACATTTGGCCTTCCAACATGGACCTTCAAACTTACACACACACACACATATATATATACACATATATATATATATATTAATATATATATACATATATATGAGAGAGATACACACATATATAGAGAATATATATATACATATGTGTGGAGAGAGAGAGAGAGAGAGAGAGAGAGAGAGAGAGAGAGAGAGAGAGAGATACTGCTCAGTAATAATGATGTGCAGCATAAACCAGAAACTCACACAATTTAATCGCTCCACTCACTTTGATATTGACGCTTATAAAGTTCTTAACCTCCTTGGTATTTATCAAGATCGATGACATACCAGCTGAGAGCGTAAGCAGCCATGTTTAAAGGCTTTTGTACATTCCAATAATTCTCAATCAGTCTAGTGTCCCTTTATATAAAACACACAAATACACGCACAAAAATATGAATGCTTGCATTTGTGAAACATGCATACGTAGCTGTGTATTGATTCAAATGTTAGAATCTATTACAAATACTTAGAGTAATAGGTGTGTATGTGTCTATATGCATGTGTGTATATACATATGTGTATGTGTGTGGGTGTGTATATATATATATATATATATATATATATATATATATATATATATATATATATATATATATATATATATATATATATATATATAGAGAGAGAGAGAGAGAGAGAGAGAGAGAGAGAGAGAGAGAGAGAGAGAGAGAGAGAGAGAGAGAATGTTACCTTACAAATATTATTATTCCTTAACATTTCATATTCCAAAGGCCAAGTGTTTTATCAAAGTTATCTCACTAGTTAACATGACTGATAACTCATAAACTTTGGACGCCGCTAAGAAACCCCACAAGCATGGACACCTCTACCTCTCTAATGACGATAAGTCAACCTGTGTCACAATTTACTAAAACGTAGGGTACTACGGAAAGATGAATGAATGACTCATACCCTCCAGACCTGACGATATTCACTTCTTTATTTAAAAAAAAAAAATAACCACCACCGGTCTGTGGACCAACATTCCAGGCTACTATACCACTAATCCAGAAATTATTCGCGGAACCGGTGTTACTCATACCAAGTCATAACAAACGTATCTTGATAAAACGTTGCTTCCTCCTCCTCCTCCTCCTCCTTTACCTCCTCCCAGGCTATCACCCACCCCATCCCCAGGTAGATTCCTGGTATCAGAATAGTTGCTAATGATCACCTTGAAACGTGGTTTCATTAGTTTCATTCAGTATGCACCGAGTTTTCAGTTATACCGGTTGAAGCAGTGTACTACTGATTCTATTCTTAAAGGCTAACACGGAAATTAGCAAGGAACAGCGGTAAAAAATTAACCAACAAATATAAGACTTTGCCGCATCTCGCAGTCCCACGCCTGGAATGTTCCAAGAAGTGAGTTTCAAAACCACCGCCAACTCATCGGGATCTGTCCTTCCTTTCGATTGGTCGAAAGTTCAAGTTGTGCTCGTCTCACGATGTGCCAAGTGTGCTGAATATTATTATCACTTTTCGAAATATGTAATTAACGAATACATTTGACAAAAGCCTACACTCATAAAATTTACATCGTATAGATATCATTACAAAACTGTGCTCACACCGCGAAACGAAGAAAAAGATCGATATTATAAGTATCAAAAGTACGAGACTTATGCATATGGCACCTTTGCCAATACTGTTGTCAGTTTCGACCAATCGGAAGCGAAGCGGCCATTCCGTGAAAACAATGATGTCACCGACAGCCAATGAGAAGCTTCGAAAATGACGTTATCCGGTCTATTTTTAGATCATGACACCATCGTATAAGGTCTGCTCTCACTCGCTCTATGACTCATATGAACCACGGACAGCGAAGAGTGTGGATATACAAGCTCTTCTCTCATGTGGTAAATAAGTTTGTGTGCCTCATGCGCTGAGTCCGTCCCATAGTGACTCATAAAAATAGTGTACTCATCACCGCGTGCCAATTGAGACTTTTACAGTGTTTGTTAAAGAGGACAGTCGAGTTCAATGGAGGCAACCATGTACGAGGACGGGTCATACAACACTTACCAGAGGGAAAGCCTCACCCAGATGAAACGGAAACTCACCCTCGATCTCACGAGGCCCTCCAAGAAGCAGAGAGGAACTACTGGCAATTTCAACCCTCTTCTCACGTCCCCAGACCTTAACCAGTTGAAGTTAGCCTCTCCTGAATTGGAGAGACTCATCATTCAACAGAATTCAACCATCCTAGGCAATACAGTCACCACACCATCCCAGTTTTTATTCCCTAAAACTACAACGTTGGAACAAGAGGAATTCGCGAAAGGATTCGAAGATACATTGGAACAGCTACATAATCAGGACGGCATCGCCACCAGCAGCAGTGGGAGTATCGTGGTGACGAGTGTATCCGACGCAAATCCGCCAGTGTCGTCTGCGCCCTTGCAATACACCCAGTTGGACGTTCCCACCCACCACCACCATCCACATCTACAGCAGGTTCCCGTGACGTCGGCAGCGCCAGGCGTGTCTTTGGCAGTGACCAGCGAACACCATGTCCCTTCACAACTGGGGTTACTCCCCCACACATCCATCAAAGAGGAGCCCCAGACCGTGCCCAATGTGAGCGGTTCGCCACCCCTTTCCCCGATTGACATGGAGACGCAGGAGCGCATCAAACTAGAGAGAAAGAGACTACGGAATCGCATCGCCGCCTCCAAATGCCGACGGCGAAAGCTCGAGCGCATCGGACGTCTGGAGGAGAAGGTACGTATCCTGAAAGGGGAGAACGCAGAGTTGCAAGGCGTGGTTAACAAACTGCGCGACCAGGTGTGTTCACTAAAGCAAGAGGTGATGGAACACGTCAATTCGGGCTGCCAGATCCCTTTCGTCACCCACCAGTGAATTACGACATGATCTTTCCTGATGTTTTTCTCGAAGTGTTCAACAAGGAGAGAGGGTAATAGGTGCTACACGAATATCAAGAGCATAATGTTTCCATAGTGCCAGGTTTACCGCGAACCGACTCGCCTCCCGAGAGAGAGAAAATGTGACCAATTCCCCACTGAATATGGCCGAGTCCCTTGCTCCCTCCCTCAGACTCCCCTTTCTCTTCTCTCTCTCTCTCTCTCTCTCTCTCTCCTTAAATGAGGAGCGGGTCGGCCGCGTGTTGGTCTAGCCTAGCCCCCGTGCGAGGCTAGAGAAACGGTGACCGCTTCCAAAACGATAACAGCGACCTCTCAGAAGATGCATTTTGCCCCAAAATGCCTTGCAAGAGGTCCAAGACCGGGTTTCCATGACAAGGGACCGTGGGGGGTCCCGCCTTTTTGCGAGAAGGCAGTCCTGCGAAGGTGTGGCGGTGGAGGGATTCGTTGTAGCGAGGTTATGGGTGTGGGGGCAAGGCACGGAGTAGCTCTAGTCAGTGGTAGCGAGAGTGGGGAAAAAAAATGAGTGAGTGTTGCCCCTTTTACTTTACTATACTGTTATTTTACCACTAACGCCCACAGCAGCTACAAGACCGAGATTATAAGGGAGAAATTCGGTAATTTAAAAAAAAAAAATCAAATAAAAGGCTCGCTGCAACCCATACACCTCGCCCCCAAATCATGTGATATCGTGCCGTGCGTATGCAATTAGGAGAAGAATAAAAGATTAGTTTTTAAAAAAATGTTGTGCTAAATACTTCCATGTAATTATCACATTTCAGTGCTTTTATATATGACGAGACAAAAAGTCTAAGGTTAAAATTATGTTATTGTAAACAACTCGATGGGAATAGCCATCCCGTTGGCGAGAGATTTGTTTAAACTTTTTATCTATTGAATATTGAATTGTTTGTCATGTTTCTTTATGCAGTTTGATGTACGGAGGTCAGTGATATAAACCTATCTAAGTCAGTGCGATTTTTGGAGTACCTTGTGTTGTATAAATATTAATAAATAGTATTACTGTTTTTTGAGAGAATGTATGTATGAATTTTTATATATATATAAATTATGTATATTTTATATGCAAAGATATCTTGATTTATGCAAAAAAAATTGTGCAAAGCAAGAATTTTG
>NC_089747.1:14512500-14515000 GCF_040412425.1 Macrobrachium rosenbergii
GAAACTCGAGATGCGCGCAGAGTTGGGGTGGATGGAGAACGTCCACCACAAGGATTAACGACGCTAATAAAGATTCTGTAATGCTGAATGATTACTGGGTCAGCAGGGAGTATTTGTGCACAGGAAAGAGATTTGAAACAAGCCGTTGGTCTGATAATAATAATAATAGCAATAATAATAATAATATCCTTTATTTCAGCTCAGGCCCATATACATGGAATATACAAACACAATAACACAATCTACAGTAGATACATGAGATAACATGATAAATTTCGATAATCAGCAATACCCAAACAGTTGCTGAAGAAGTTGGAAAAAATAGTATTCATAATAATGGTAATGACAGCACTAATATGTAGAATAACAGTAAAAACAATATTAAAAATGACAATTTAAAAACAGATTGCATGCAATTAATTTCCAGCTAGGAACCATAGGTGGTTACAGAAGTCAGGTCCAGAAGACTGAATACGAAAACTGAAAAAACCAAGGCTCAATGAAAAATAATAATAATAATAATAATAATCACAGTAATTATAAAGATATTATGAATAATAATAAACGTAGAAATATAATAATAACGAGATGTTCAGAGAAGGGAATGAGAGGGGTTTAAAATAACGAATATTCAAGGCTAAAGAAAATGAAGAGATGACGAAACGTCTGAGCTGTTTGTAAGCAAAAACTTTATGGGGACAAAGACGTTTCTCCGGAGGAGAGTCAATACTCAGAAAAAGAGGTTAATGGGCAAATGAGTAGCAATAAAAGATGCAGTCCCAGAAGAAGGAAGCCCTGTGTCAATGGACGGAAGAATACTTTGAAAGTTTGCTGAACTTTACTGCCTGCAGAAGCCAGAACTGACTCACGAAAAGGATGAATATAAATTGAAGAATGTTTGTATTAGGGAAATTAAAAAGCTCAAGTGCCAATATAGTGATGAGCCTAATTGAGTGGTGTTTAGGGTACGAAATGTCTCGACGAAGGAAGGATTCACAGAAACGGAATGTAAAAACTGCTGCATTTCTGCGCAGACAGAAAGATGATGGAGTAAACCGTGAGACTTATAGGGGCATAAACTAATAAACATACCCCACGAAGTGTCTGGAATGGTTTGAAAGGCAGAGAGAGAGAGAGATAAACTAATAAACATACCCCAAAAGGTGTCTAGAGTGGTTTGAAAGGGGGGGGAGATAGAGAGATAAATTATTAAACATACCCCAAAAGGTGTCTGGAATGGTTTGAGAGAGAGAGAGAGATTAATAAACATACCCCACAAGGTGTCTGGAATGGTCTGAGAGAGAGAGAGAGATAAATTAATAAACATACCCCACAAGGTGTCTGGAATGGTTTAAGAGAGAGATAAATTAATAAACATACCCTACAAGGTGTCTGGAATGGTTTGAGAGAGAGAGAGATAAATTAATAAACATGCCCCACAAGGTGTCTGGAATGGTTTAAGAGAGAGATAAATTAATAAACATACCCCCACAAGGTGTCTGGAATGGTTTGAGAGAGAGAGAGAGATAAATTAATAAACATACCCCACAAGGTGTCTGGAATGGTTTGAGAGAGAGAGAGAGAGAGATAAGTTAACAAACATATCCCACAAGGTGCCCAGCTGGAATGGAGAGAGAGAGAGAGAGAGAGAGAGAGAGAGAGAGAGAGAGATGCTGACTAGACAAAGGATTTGTAAATCAAGTATTCGTCATGGCCCAGTTAAGAGGGATTGAAAATAAATAAATAAATAAACTGCCATACATGAAACCAGATCAAGACTATAACAATAACGAAATTAAATAAAAGTAACAAGAGAGCGGTTATGCTATATTTATATTCATAGGTACGTATGGAGTTAAATAAAAAAAATGTGTAGGCACAAGTTTGTTTCAAGAGATGGAGTTTTACAGAGTATCTGATATTTCCAGATCAAAAATGCACATCCTGTGAAAATCTGCAAAACAAAAACAAAAAAAATGTTATCAAAGCAGAAAAAAATGAAAGAAAAATGACTAGTTCGCATGTACTTGGGAGTGCTCACATCACGATAAAGAAAGTTATTAACTACTTAGTAGGTGAACCAAAGAAGGTAGAAGGAGTTTTGTTAAAAACCTGAAAGAGAGGAGTCTCTGGGGGTAAGGAAAATTTTTATAATCAAGGGTTTGTTGAATCACCTGTTCTTTGTGGATGTGAAGTGTAATTTCTAACGCAGATGAGCGATTAAAAGAAACTAGGATGAAATGCCTGTGTAGTATATGTAGACTTAGGAGGGTTGAGTGAAAAATGATACTTGAAGATATGGTCAAGGTTAGCACTAGTGAAAAGATGGATCAGTGATCTGTTGTGGTTTGGACATATGGAGAAAATGGCACATACAGTATTTGGTTTGGCAGATATGGCGGACTACAATTAGAAAGTACTGGGTCGACACGACTGAGTGGTAGATATGGTGGAACGGAAATGCCTAAATAACCAGGAAGCAAGAGAATAACCGAAAGAC
>NC_089747.1:14520000-14522500 GCF_040412425.1 Macrobrachium rosenbergii
AGATATAAGAAGTGAATCAAGCAAGGGGTCACCACAATTTGGAAAAACACTTCAAATGCTGATTTGTGATTTGATTAAGCTGGCCGTGTCTAAATTCCTTTCACAGAGAAAGGAATTCGGATAGGTTTTTACAAAGTACAAATGAAGATAAATGAGAGGAATTAAGCAAGTGGTCATCACAATTTAGAAAAAACACTTTATAGTTGTGATTTGATTAAGGTGACCGCGTCTAAATTCCTTTCACAGAGAAGAAATACGGATAGATTTTTAGGTACCAAACACTTCATAACGCTTGATACTCCCAAATATCACAGATGAGGTAAAAGACAGTAATTAAGCAAGTGTCATTACCAAAAAGAAAAACACTTTGCTATTGTTGCTGCTTACTGGGTGAAAAGCTGGCCATGTCTAAATTCCTTCCACAGAGAAAGGAATACCGACAAATTTTTACAAAGAAAGAAAGGGTATTTGTCTCATGTACCAAAAAATTTCATAACGCTCGATACTCCCACATATTACAAACGGGGAGACATGAAAGGAATTAAACAAGTGTTCATAACTACTTGGTAAAACATGTGACTATTGTTGTTCCTGCTGCTGTTGTTTAGATTCAGCTGGCCGCGTGTCAGCAATAGGTACCAGGTCTTCGAGCAACCCGAACCAGCAACAATACCTGCACTACCACAAAAAAAAAATAATAATAATAAATAAATAAAGAAATATCCATAAGGCAACAGTAAGACCCACCTACAAGATCGACGCCCTCAAGGCATGACTCTTGGCAAAATATAGACGACGCCTAGATCAAAGTGCACGAAAGTGGCAGCAATACAAGAGAATAAACAAATTATTACAATGAACGCTAACACAACAATACTATACCAATACACACACACAATCCACACACATATATATACTGTAACACACACACACACACACACACACACACACACACATATATATATATATATATATATATATATATATATATATATATATATATATATATATATATATATATATATATATAAATGTATCTCCACTGGTGACGAAGCACTTATAATTCCCTTTGGGTGTAAGCTACTGCCCAGGATATTAAATGAAATTCGTGGCTTAATATTTGTGAACATAAAAATGTCACGGTGTATGTTATATTAATATTATATATATACTGTATATATATATATATATAAAGGACTCTTGCTAAATAGTTAACAAACTGCCCAACCACATATAAGCATGAACATGCACGTCTAAGTACCAGCATCATAAAAACACAATGGCAGTTCTACAACGAAAAAAAACCTATTCTTTCATCCAAGGGGTGTTCAGTGAATAAGGGCCCGCGCTAAGCCTGTATAATCCAGGTAAAACAAAACTTTTTCCCTTTTTTTATGATCAACTTTCTCTCGAAGTTTGCCTCTAATCTCGTAAAATGAGACCTGTGGCTACTTAGTATTTTTTGGGTTGATCGAAAAGTAAAACCTCAAATGGCCATAAAGAGGAACACGAGTCTCTCTCTCTCTCTCTCTCTCTCTCTCTCTCTCTCTCTCTCTCTCTCTCTCTCTCTCTCTCTCTTCAGATGGATGACTGATCTGATTCTATATCAATATAAACTATAACTAAAGGCCCTACCTCTTACTATGACATTACCAAACAGTATATTCTAATGAACAACAATAACATTAAACATTTTTTTCATTTAGTTAATCCACAAGAGAAATAACGTAAACTATCACAATGAATTAACTAGCAAATACACAAACTTTTCCCGCCATTCAAAAAGTCACAAGAACGTACTGCCATTAAATTAGTGTAACATACGTCGTATTTGTTAAGCTAACCTAACTCCGTCCCAGCACGGGCTCTTGCTCCTTTAGAAGCCGGCACGCATAGCTTGGCATCAAGAAGTAACATAATCCCGTCAAGAGACGGGCTAGACTGCGCAATGAATGAATCTTAACAAGAACTAATCTCACCCTAACCCCGGTCACTATTCTTTCGGGGCCTGCCATTGACCAAATGTTCGAGAGGGATTTAGAAGGCATCTGACATCGCTGAATGGCGTACGCGAATCCGCGGGTTGCATTTAATAATAGTAATCCTCACAGCTGTTTGCGATTACTTTGTCTCAGCCCTAGTCATAAAATTCACTTTTTTTGTCCTGTACAAGAATTGCTTTTAATTTACTGTGGCATTAAATTAAGCGTATGATTAAAGATAAGCTGTAGTATCTGTTTATGCACATACATACATACACACAGGCACACACACACATATATATATGCATATACTGCATATACTATATATATATATATATATATATATATATATATATATATATATATATATATATATATATATATATATATATATATATATATATATATATATATATATATATATATATATATATATATATATATATATATATATATATATATATATATATATACAGAAATATACAAAATGTAGCTAGAACAAGATACAAATATACGTG